>NC_037679.1:103089609-103175740 GCF_003255815.1 Theropithecus gelada | reverse complement strand
GGAGGCTGGTATGAGGGGAGGCTGGTGGCAGCGATGTGGGTGGAGGCTGGGGTGAAGGGAGGCTGGTGGCAGCAGTACAGATGGAGGCTGCTATGAGGGGAGGCTGGTGGCAGCGATGTGGGTGGAGGCTGGGGTGAAGGGAGGCTGGTGGCAGCAGTACAGATGGAGGCTGGTATGAGGGGAGGCTGGTGGCAGCGATGTGGGTGGAGGCTGGGGTGAGGGGAGGCTGGTGGCAGCGATGTGGGTGGAGGCTGTGGTGAGGGGAGGCTGGTGGCAGCCGTGTGAATGGAGGCTGGGGTGGGGGAGGCTGGTGGCAGTGGAGACACCTCAGGAGGCAGGGACAAGGATAGCAACTGAGAGCTGGTAAAGGCCTGAAAGTTTAAGAACTGCTAAGTAGCCAGAAAGTTTGCAGAACCTTCTTTTGAGGGATCTGAAATTCAAGTTCTCAAATGGCCCAGATCATCAGTGTTCAAAAACCTCAGGAAGCTTGCAGTCCTGCCTCGTGCCTGCTTGAACTGGATGTGGGCAGGAGGCTGTGGGAGCGGGCCATGCCAGCAGAATCCCGCCATACTCTGGAGACTTACTCAGGTCACAGCCCCTGGTGTCCCGAGGGTCATCTCAGTGTCATGTGAGTATTAGTGTGGCTATTGGAAAGGATTTGGTACGCGTTTATTTGAAAAGTTAGGAGTTTTTTTTTTTTTTTTTAAATTATCTTTGATAAATTTAGTAGAATATTTTGAAAGCACTTTTTAGCCAGTAATGAATGAACAGATTGCTCCTGAACTAAATGGAGGGATCTAAACACATCATCTCAGTACAACAGTATGTCTGAAAAATATCTCTGCTTGTCTTTTATTTGCCCTTTAAAGTCTGTGCAAACAAATGTGAACGGCCTCAGGACTCTAAGAATAATATTTTTCTAGGGATGTGTATGGACAGATAAACAAAACCCAAGGGAGAAAAAACTTCTATTTAAATAAAAATAAAGATCCCCTACAGCTCCATCCTCCTCTGCTCAGTGGGTTTGCTTTATTTCACTTTGAGAAAAAAGTAGTTTGGATGATTAAGAGTGGAACAAAAAGAAAGTATTTATGTCTGTCTAATCTATCTATCGCTATCTATGTAATCTATCTTATCTATCTAAGCTTATCTATCTGTCTCATCTATGGACCTCTCTGTCTATCTGGTTTTGAGTAGTCCATATTGCAGCCATCAGTAGTCGATCTTTTGCATCCCTGGGGTTAATGGTTCTTTGAGCAGACACTGACACTGTGCCGCTCAGGATTGCGTGGGGAAAACAACCGCTTCCTCACTGGTCAGTGCTAATCCTGTGCTCATGCTCTGCTCCCCCTTGGAATCTCCCGTCTGAAGCCCCTGTAGGCCTCTGGGATCCTCCGAATCAGCTGCAGGCTGGGATCCTTGCTGCAGGAGGCTGCTGTGGGCTTCTGCCCATGCTGTGGGTCGCGAACTGCAGCCGACAGGCGTGGGAGCCTAGGAAGGCACCTGGCGGCTTCTCGGTAGGAAAATAGTGTGGAGTGCGTGCGATCGTGTTTGAGGAAGCGTCGTGAGAGGGTCACTGTCTCTGTGGTAGTGTCCTTAGGGAACTGTCTTTGCCTGGATCCTGGGGTCAGGTTTGGCATGAACTCTGACCTTCCTCCCTCTGCAGGATCTTCAGTAGAAAGGTCCTGTCCTGAGGAAATGCTCAGAGGCACTTCTCTTGCTGATGAAGCCTGCCTGCATGTGTGTTTTTGTCCTCATGGAGATGCACATGACGAATCGCATGCAATGCCTCAGCACAGCCCAACAGGTTTTTTCTGTTTACACTTAACTAGCCTTGGACAGTGGGAGGAAGCCTTAAATATTTCCTTTTCTTCTCACAAACCCTTTATCTAATAAAACAGAATTACTGCAGATGAAGCAGGGAGTGATTCAAATTGTCATTGAAATCAAGGACCTGGTTTGGTTTGGCCTCCCTGGGAAAGTTTTTAGCTTGATACAGCGTTTTAGCTATGCTGATTTAGTTTTAGCTACGCTGATAACGTCTGTACAGGATAAACCGACCAGGGCAGAAGGCAGGGTGGCAGTGCCCATGGTGGGGTGCAGCACGGCGGCGGGCAGTGTTGGTCACTGAGTGCTGGGCTGGCCCCTCCACTCCTCCATATTTCTGTACCAGTAAAATCAGGTTGAAACTGGCATCAAGGGCAGCTTCAAGAAGGCGGGGAGAGACTACGAGGACAGCAGTGCAGAGGCTGTCACCCTCTGGAGCTACTGCTCGGGGACTGAGAAGGAATTCCGTCTTGAATACATGTTAACCTCAGTTCCCGCTCCTTATCTGGACTGGCTGGCTCCCTTCTGCGCCAAGAAACTGAAGCCCAGCTCTGTAAAGCCGCAATTCCCAACTATTTTCCCCCTAAAATACACGAGACGCACTCCCATGGGGCATATCTAGATTGCAGGCTGCGGTACAGATAAATCAGGCTGTGGGTTGGGCGCAGTTCCCAGTAAAACCCCACTTCTTTCTCTCCCACTCAAGAAAGCAGACCTCCATACGAGTATGCGGGAGATGGTGCTCCGTCGTCCCAGTCCTTGGTGTGGGACTCGGCCTGTAAAAGCTGCCAAATAAATATTTACTAAGTGAAAGATAGCCCTGAATCCACACTAATTTGTGTTTTTTAAAAGTCATTCATAAACTTTAGCATTTTAACTATTAGTTAGTAATTAATCCCAATAAACCGGCAGGATTTTGTGATTGTGAAACTGTTGCAACGTGTTGGCCAGCAGGAATATTTGTTAGCATTTTTATGGGCTCTTAAAGTCGTCTTAGCCGTGTCACTGATAAAGCCAGCCACAGGCTTTATCAGCCCTGCCGTTGGCTGTCAGCACTGCCTGGATAAACTCCTCATCCTTCCCAGGGAGAAACTTCTAGCAATGCTTAAGCAGGAGGCCAGGGAAGAGAGAACCTTGATGCTGCCTGCTTACCACAGGCCCTCTGGGGCCTCCGCCCTGTGTGGACAAATGCTTCATTTCAAGATCGTATACAAATCAAGAGCAAGCGTCTCCTAGCAGCACTGAGTGTGGGGCTCTTGCCACCTCACTGCTGTTGGAACTCTGGAGTTCGGGCCAAAGGATGCAGCCCCTCTCGGGGGAGGGCAGTGGGGTTAGGTGAAGATCCAAGAGCTCTTCTTTGCCTTGTCATCTAGTTGTCCTATTCTGGGGGAATTTTAAATAAGGATTAAAAAAAAAAAGGACTTATGTATTATTTTAAAGAGCAGCCTTAAATAGGCAGGCAT
This sequence comes from Theropithecus gelada, assembly GCF_003255815.1. Classification (NCBI taxonomy): domain Eukaryota; kingdom Metazoa; phylum Chordata; class Mammalia; order Primates; family Cercopithecidae; genus Theropithecus; species Theropithecus gelada. Next base: position 103,172,450 of record NC_037679.1, on the reverse strand, counting down.
ATTTTAATAAAAATGATTTTTCAACCCTGCGGTGTGGAGACTGCCAGTCAAATACAGTGATGGCCATTATCACGCCCCTGCCCCTGCCCCCAGCCTGGAGGAAACAGAGTGCAGAGTTAGAATGGTTTTGGAGCATTCATGGCTGCTGGGAGGTGCCCAAGAGGGCTTTGAGGGCAGGGCAGGGTGAGCAGGGAGCTCACTGCAGGAGTGCAGAGATCACCCCAAGCAGGGTCTGCAGATGCTAACTTCAGGAGACCAGGCATGGAGATGGCAGGTGAAACAGATAAGTATGCCCCAGAAATGACGGGAAAAGAGTGAACCGGGATCACTTAGAAATCAGAAGCAATACAACAAAGGCTAAAGATATTTGAGCAGGATTTCAGTGTCGATATGCTCTTGGATATCACGAACATAAACAGAGGAGCTAACGAAGACACTGCAGAGACGCATGGCTCCATTGCCCCCTGTAGTTACCCCACCTAGTGTGACCGGGAGAAGCTGATACTTCTTTTCTCTGTGGATTCAGGGGCATTCCCCACCTATCTTAGGTATGCCAGTTTGACATGATGAACTTTAGACTGATAACATTTCATCATTGAGATATAACTTCCTTCTGTTTTTAGACCCTGAATAAAATTTTCTTTAACGGGGAAGCACATATTTTATACTTAATTCTAATTATGTTCATCTTGTTTTTTGAATTATTTAGCTACCTCTAATAGACAGTCTGAAAGATGATTACATTCCACCGTACTAACATTTTCAATGACCCTGAAAGACCTGAGATGCATTTATGCTACTATTTTATCAAATTACTGTTTCTAAAATGCTGTTTTACTCTTCTAGTAGGAAGAGTGACTTTTAAATAATGGATATTGGCCGGGCATGGTGACTCACACCTGTAATCCCAGCACTTTGGGGGGCCGAGGTGGGTGGATCACCTGAGGTCAGGAGTTCGAGGCCAGTCTGGTCAACATAGTGAAACCTCGTATCTACTAAAAATACAAAAATTGGCCGAGCATGATGGCAGGTGCCTGTAATTCCAGCTACTTGGGAGGCTGAGGCAGGAGAATCACTTGAACCGGAAGGCAGAGGTTGCAGTAACCCAAGATTGCGCCACCGCACTCCAGCCTGGGTGACAGAGCGAGACACCGTCTCTAAAATAAAATAAAACAATGGATAGTTTGTCCAACATGGTATGTTAAAAGGGCAGAGAAGCTGAAGAATGATGATGAAGACTAAAATAACGATGATAAGCAAAGAACTGAACAGGCATCTGTGCAGTGATTCAGGGGGGTGTCCATGAGAGGCGGCTTCGGAGCAGCTCTCCTGTAACGCAGACTTATCTCACGGTTCCCTCCTCATTTAAGGAGTCAGACCACTGTAGGCCTTGCTTTAGAGATATTCCACTGTGTGCTTTGTTGCTCACCTTTCTAGAGGTGCTCATCTTCATCTCAAGTAGGGTGAAGCTTTTTCACTCCTGGAGAAAGCTGTGACAACATTTTTGGGACAAGCAGCAGGTGTGCCTCAGCAAGCCTGTCGTTATCTGGGGAGGGGGCTCCAGATAACACACTTCTACTTCCTTTCTTTAGGGAAACTACATGGTCCCCTCCTCCTGTAACACTCCCCAAAAGAAGTATGAAAGCCAACATAAAATGCGAATATGATATTTGCATTGAGTATTAAATATAATATCTTCAATGTAGTATTTGTGCTTCTCTCTATCCAGTTCTCAATTGTTTAGGGATCTTCTGAGGGCAAACTAAAAATGTCAATAAAGCAAAATGTATCAATAAGGCATCATACTGATGAAAACAAAACCAGAGGTTTTAAAAAATAATCTGGGCCGGGTACGGTGGCTCACACCTGTAATCCCAGCACTTTGGGAGGCTGAGGTGAGCAGGTCACCTGAGGTCAGGAGTTCAAGACCAGCCATGGTAAACATGGTGAAACCCCGTCTCTACTAAACACAAAAACTAGCCAGGCATGATGGTGCGCACCTATAATCCCAGCTACTCGGGAGGCTGAGGCAGGAGAATCGCTTGAGGGGAGGGGGAGGTTGCATTGGGCAGAGATCGCGCCATTGCACTCCAGCCTCGGCGACAGGATGAGACTCCATTTCAAAAAAAAAAGTAGTTATCAATTTTTTGTTTTTGACCAAAAGTATTTCAGGAACTTTGAAGAAAGGACCTGAAAATTATTACTCAGGCTGGTATTTAGTTTGAAATGTACGCTGACTTTTAACTCTCAGAGCTCAACAGTCTAATCCTTGATCATTCCAGAGTGAGTTTAGGCATTTGTAGTCATTTCCTTTTCACTAGGTATTTGCATACATCATAACCAGCTGGGATTAGAATGAGCAATCTCTTGATGCTGAAACAGAATGATGAGAACTCAGGGCAGCTTGAAATGTTCGTCCTCATCGATTAATCCTTAATGAACCCTCATGCATGGATGACATCAAAGAAGGTCCTTTGCAATGTGCAGGAAGACAGACCACCTTCCGTCGTGTACATTCTTAAAGGAAGGTTCCAATAGATGGATACACATAGTTCACATTTGAGGTTCCAATAGACCGATACACATAGTTAACACTTTGTATTTTTAGCCATGTTTTGCCCCAAGATGAAACATTTGGAGTAACGTGGACATTTGCTCAGTGGCGAGGGAAGGGTCAGTGTGTGTAACTAGGAGGAAGGCGCTCTGGCCGGGTTGGGAACGTGACCTCTTGCCCTCCAAAGCCTGGGTTGCCCAAGTTAATGCCTCCAATCTCGCAGTGTATGGACACAGAGCGAACGCTCCCCTCTGAATACAGACCGGAGGTTAGAGGTTAATGAATGGGTGCTCTCTCCACACTCGGGACCCCGTTCAATAGTGCTTTTATACATAAGGGCTTAAATGGGGTCAGAAAAGGACCTGCATATTGCTTCCAAACTCTCTCCATCTTTTTGAAGCAGTAGCGTTCAAAGATGACATCCTAAGAGAGAGAGAGATGAAGCTCTTGTGCTTGGAGAACTGGACGGCTACTCCCGGCTCAGTGTGTCTCAAAACAGGACCAAATGGAAAACAAAGTGGGGGGCAGGTCCTTGCTGCCCCCTATTCTTCTCTAGTAATCCCTTAAAAAATAATTGCGGACCCCAACCTCTGGCCTCCAGCACATTTTCCACTTGATTAGAGGCCTTTGTGAGGTGGGGAAAGGGACCTGCAGACTTGTATATTGTGCCGGGGCCTGAAATGTCCAGCTGGGAGTTTTTCCCATCAAAAGGGGATTTTAGTAAAACCATTATCAGGGGCTTAGAGGAGAAAAGCTGTTGAGTGCAAGACAGGGGCAGATTAGCATTAGGGGGCTTGTTTTTGGCACCAGTGGAAGAGTGGGAAGGTGTTTGCAGCCACTTGCACACAAGTTCCTTAGTTTCTCTGCAAGTTCCTGGCAGGTACCGAGGTAGGAATGAATGCAGGAGTGGGAACTAACAGGCTCGAAAATGGCACAGGGAGGCCTTATCTCTGAGGCATCACATGGAAAGCAGCCCAAATCAGGAAGGACTGCACGGTGGTGGTGATACCTGCTTCGGTGTGTAGACCGTGGGACTGGCCTCCTTGCTGTTATGTACGGCCACGCCACCTGGAATCCCCCGCCCGCAACACTCCACCCGTCTTGACAGTTTCCATAGACGGCGATAGGAAATTCAGAAACTGGAAAGTGGCCATGCTGGAGTCCTTTAACGGGAAAATGGACACCTTTAGGGTGGGGGGTGCGGGTGCTGGTAGGGGCTAAAAGAGTACAGAGGAAGGTCACGAAAGCCGCAGCAGTGGCTGTCAGCCTGCGAATCAGGGTCTGGGCTGTGTGGATTTGCAGACTGAGCCACAGGAGCCTCCTGGGAAGGGGTTTGGGGAAGGTCACCTAAAACAGAAACGTGTGTCGTCTTGGGATTACTGGAGCCCTCAGCGACACCTTCCTCTGCAAAATGGAGCACAGAAACCGGAGTCGTGGGGGCTGGATGGAGAATGTTGAAACCAGTAGAGTAACTGCTGCCTGAAGGGTCCCTGTGAGGAATGTCAGAGCCGGCCCGCCCTGGAAGCACTTTTTCCTATTTGTCCTGTCTACACTGTTGCTCTAGCTTGTCTTCCTGGCAAAAACAGGTGTGGATTACAACAACGTTGGTCCTGACTGCTGTGAGCACAGAGCTGGAGTGAGAACCACATGTCTCTGTGTAGGACATTTTTGGGCTTGCAGTACTGTCACCTCAGAGGTCTCAGTCACAGGAACACCCTCACGCCAGCCTGGTGGCCACATTCGCAAGAGATTTGTCTAAAGTCAAATTCAAACAACCACAGAAAGAGGGCCTACCTTCTCGAAAATGAAGCCCAGGGCCGGGCGTGGTGATTCACGCGTGTAATCCCAGCACTTTGGGAGGCTGAGGCGGGCAGATCACCTGAGGTCAGGAGTTCAAGACCTGCCTGGTCAACATGGTGAAACCCCATCTCTACTACAAATACAAAAATTAGCCGGGCATGGTGGCAGGTGCCTGTAGTCCCAGCTACTCGGGAGGCTGAAGCAGGAGCATTGCTTGAACCTGGGGAGCAGAAGTTGCAGTGAGCTGAGATTGCGCCACTGTACTCCAGCCTGAGCAACAGAGTGACTCTGTCTAAAAAAAAAAAAAAAAAGGCAGAAAGAAAATGAAGTCTAGGAAAGCTGTTCTTGGAGGCTGTGAATCGAGGAGCAGCCCTCTCAGTCTCCCAGTTCTTCCAAGGAGCAGCTTTAGGAACTGCTGGTCCTCAGTGTTCACACGTTCCCCTCACTCAGTTCTCATTCTGGCTCCTCAGCCAGCCCCGTTTTCTCCTTCTTGGCTTTGTGCGGGCTGATACACGTTTTCTTTTCTTTCCTTTATAACCTGTATTCTCTGTTTGGGGTGTCTTCCCTGAATCTGTATTCGGTGTAGTCACGAAGAATGGCATATTTCAGCTATTACTTTCCAGAAGTTGCCCAGGGAGATGTTCTGCTTTCATAAGACCTTCATAGATGGTGCCAGGAATGTAATTTGCCTCATGCATAGGCCCCAAGTCCCTGAAACTTCTCCTTTTTTATTCATTCTCTAACCAGAAATGACCTCTATATTACAGAGCTTGTAAGCTGTGGCTCCTCTCGCCAATACAGCTTGGTGGAAGCACCCGCAGGGGATAACCGCCTCCACCTTCTTTCCCACTTCTACACCTGCCCTTCCCACTCACACTTTGATTCCCTGAGGCCAGGCTGTTGAGTACCAGGAGGGCAAGACCCGAAGCCCTCTCCTGCCCTCAGCCTCTCTCTTCTTGTGGCCTTCTACGGAATCTGGCCATATTGGCTCAGAAATTCTTTTTGTAAGTTCTGCTACCTTGTTCTAATGTCAGTTTTCTGTAGGAGGAATTTAGGTCACACAAGCAACTTTACTTCTTCATCAGGGCTCTTATTATTTTCATCCTCATAGACTCTCTTATATTTTATGAAGATGTCTTCATCTGGGCAAGAAAGATACTCCTTTTAATAAAAATTTTTAAAAATTTAAAAAGATACTCCTAAAATTTTAAAATTGTTTTTCCTCAAAGGCTCTCTAGAATTTTTCATCGCAGACAATACACTTTTGATTTTTCTTTTGTAATAAAAAAACTAGCTCTTTTTTTCTTGCTGTTTAAATTGATACCTCCATGTATGACTAAAATTTTCCCCATTTTTTTCCTCCCAAACTCCCCAGATATGGCAATCTAACAAGGATTTGTTAGATTTGTTAGACTGCCATATCTGGGGAGTTTGGGAGGAAATGCCGTTTAAGAATTAGAAGTTTAAAGAGAAAAAAAAAAAAGGCATTAGAAGTTGACGTTTGATTCTCTTATCTCCAAAAGCAGAGAGCTGCAAAATAACACATGGCTCTGGGGAGTAACCTCGCTGATATTTTAAAACTCAATTTCATCTTTTCCAGGAAGTGAAATTCCTCGTTTGTCAACTCTTAGGCCCTGAGGAAATACTTACGGGGGTGCGGGTGAAAGGGAAAGGACCAGAGGGGATTTGTGAGGTGGGAGGAAGTGGTGGTGCCCCCACGGGAAATAGCTTCCAACTCACAGACAATGCTGCCACCTACTGACAAGACATGGGACTTGCAGACTTGGTGGATTTCTCCACTTCCACAGTGGAGAACAAATACTTAGTTTTGCATTAACCATACTTTCTTGTACTACCTTATATGGGACCCTAAAATCATTTTCATAAACTTGGGGTACAGAAAAACACAAGGTCGGACTCCTAGCTTTAATACCTCCAGGACTGGTTTGGATATGATTCACAGCTGCTTCACAATGGGGAAAGTAAATCGTGTGTAAGAGGGTTTTTTTGTTGTTGTTGTTTTCAAAGGGCTGGGGAGGCTGAAGGAACAGTCCAGAAGGAGACACTAACAGTTTTCCAGCCCTACCTTTCAATAACGTGTAGTGTTTGACTTTTACCTTTTAACCCACATATGTGCATTTTTATTTCTAAAGTTATAGGCACCTGTAATCTTAGCATTTTGGGAGGCCGAGATGGGAGGATCACTTGAGCCCAGGAGTTGGAGACCAGCCTAGGCAGCATAGCGAGACCCTGTTTCTACAAAATAGTAATAATAATAGTAATAATGGGCGTGGTGGCACATGCCTGTGGTCCCAGCTACTTGGGAGGCTGAGGTGGGAGGATTGCTTGAGCTCAGGAAGTCGAGGCTGCAGTGAACTATGATCACACCGCAGTACTTCAGCCTGGGTGACAGAGCGAGACCCCAACTCTAAAAATAAAGCAGTGATGAAGCTGTTTGCTGCTAAATCCTGTGTCATACGTTAATGAGTTTCTGCAGTTCCTCTTGTGATTCCATTGAAAATTAGACCCTTCTGTGTAGGGAAGAGAGCGGCCAGCTGCCTTCCTGTGGGTCATGCTGTTCTGATTGTTGACATCTGACCCTCAGCACAATGGCAGGGCATCTGTCTCAAGTGCACAGGCGTCAGCTAGGGCTGGAAGGGCCAATCCTCTATCTACTCCAGGCTCTGGAAACTTGAAGACCTTCTCTGCTTCCTACAGTCGTCAGCTGTCAGCTGGATAAAGTTCAGGGGGCCACAGAACTTAACCATCCTGCTATTACAGATTCCTGAAAACTGGCTAAATTCTATGCATTTGAAATAAATTAGGTAGAAACTGTCACTTTCATCTTGTCATTTTCATGTTGTTTGCTTAAGGCACACCTACTGGCCGTCTTTTTATTTTTGTTGTTGTTGTTCACAGCAGTGGATTTTTGGGCGATGAAGTTAAGGTTTAAATGATTGAAAGCAGAAATGGTTGTCTTCCATCTAAGAACGTTAAGCATTTGTCTGAGGGGCATTTGAGGGGCTTAACTGTTAGTTTCTCCCTTACTTTACTCATGTGTCCAGTTTTAGCCTCAGTGATTTTTCTAGAGATTCTGAGAAATAGGACTAATTGTTTTGGCTCCTCCCTGTGTAGTGACCACTTCTCAAAAAGCCTTGTCTTGGGCTAGAAAAAGGTAGCAGATGTGTACATAAATAATGCCAGTTTGAGATCAAGATTTCCTAAGGAGAAATATTATGAACCTTGGTAGTAAATATTTCCTCATACCCTTTTTAGATGAGAAAAACAATATTTTCCAGGCCATATTAAGTAATTCCACATTAATATTTATGAAAAATTAATCTGGTCTCAAAGAACTGTTTTCCCACAGTCCAGTTCCAGTGTCTCAAGATCCATGATGTAAGGAGTAATTGTTGACACACCACTGTGTGGTAGGTCTGATCCTTCTGGAGTGTGGATTACGTAAATGGGGGAGTAATAAATATAAGAAGGTGCCTACTATTAACAAATTAGACCCTTTTACTCTTTCTGGACAAGTGGGATTTGTAACTAAAACATCTGTGAAGTCAAAGCTTTTTACCCTTGAATGAAGAGAAAATAGAGTTTTTGCAACTTGATTCTACTTTATAGAAGGATTGTGTGGCAGATATTTATAGCATGTGAAATGTGTATAAGTTCCTAGCTTTGAAGCTCTCATAAGCATGTCCTCCCAGCATTAGTACTCCACATTACTATGTGCGACAAAGCAGTGTTTTGGAAACTGGCTCAAATCCTCTGAGAGCCACAGGCAACAGATTTGACGGTTACTTCAGTACCTTATAGACCATTTAACAACATGTATTAGTTTTTTGGTTTCCTGAATAACCCTATATAATACTTGCAGACATGTCTAGGTTTGCATAATGTAGTGCATATTAAATAGTAATAACTTTTAGCATTTTGGGTTTGTTTTTTTTTTTTTTACTCCCAGTGAAAATAATATGCTTTGGTGTAGCACCTTTAAAAGAACTATTTTTTTTAAGGCTGAGGTGGAAAGATCCCTTGAGCCCAGGAGTCCAAGACCGTAGTGAGCTCTGCTCATGCCACTGCACTCCAGCCTGGGCAACAGAGTGAGACTGGCAAAAAAAAAAAAAAAAAGACAAAAACCAAAATTTTTTTAAGAGATGGGGTTTTGCTGTGTCACCCAGGCTGGTCTTGAACTCCCGTGTTCAAGTGATCCTCCCACCTCAGCCTAGTGAGTAGCTGGGACTACAGATGTGTGCCGTGCCCGGGTTGGTGCAGCGCATCTCCAAAGAGAGCCAGGGTGGTGCTCTGCAGTGCCTGTGTGAACCGCCTCCGTGTTGCCACCTTCTGCATTGGTCATTAAGTCTAGAGCAGCCCAGGTTCTGAGACTAGGTTCTCCACTAATTACCTAGGCAAAATCTTTCCCACTTCATTAAGCATCTTTTCCTCTTTATAAAATTGAATGTGGCCGGGCGCGGTGGCTCAGGCCTGTAATCCCAGCACTTTGGGAGGTTGAGGTGGGTGGATCACGAGGTCAGGAGATCGAGACCATCCTGGCGAACACGGTGAAACCCCGTCTCTACTAAAAAATACAAAAAACTAGCCGGGCGAGGTGGCGGCGCCTGTAGTCCCAGCTACTCGGGAGGCTGAGGCAGGAGAACAGCGGGAACCCGGGAGGCGGAGCTTGCAGTGAGCTGAGATCCGGCCACTGCACTCCAGCCTGAGCGACAGAGCGAGACTCCGTCTCAAAAAAAAAAAAAAAAAATTAAATGTACCACATCTGCCAGATTTGGGAAAACAAAAATTTTGAGACAGAGAAACCAAACACTGTGTGACCGAGTTCTTCAGCAGATCACATTCACATTTCTAACCTTGTCTCACTTGGGTTTCTCTGCTGTGCCACGGCTGCAGACCGAGTTCTCTTCTTGGTAATTGAGACTCATTCGTTTCCACTATCACAAATGCAAGTATCCTTGTAAGTTTGTTATAAGGATATATAGCATTTGTTCCTTAAACAATTTAAGTGGCCAGGCGCGGTGGCCCACGCCTGTAATCCCAGCACTTTGGGAGGCCGAGGTGGGCGGATCACTTGAGGTCGGAAGTTTGAGACCAGCCTGACCAACCTGGAGAAACCCCGTCTCTACCAAAAATACAAAATTAGCCGGGTGTGGTGGCGCATGCCTGTAATCCCAGCTATGTGAGAGGCTGAGGCAGGAGAATCGCTTGAACCCGGGAGGCAGAGGTTGCAGGGAGCCAAGATCGCGCTATTGCACTGCAGCCTGGGCAACAAGAGTGAAACTCCGTCTCCATCTCAAAAAAAAATTAAAGTAGAAGAGTAATGAAATAATAGAAACTTCACTCTTCTTTTTGAAGAAAATATGTGCACTTTTCTGGGTTAACAAATAGCAGGCAGAGAATTCCACTTCTATTGTTTTATTGAGGGGGGGTTTAACATACCCTACTCAAGTACTGCTAAGATCTCAAGCTTCCTTTCTTTTGCACCTCAACTGGAGGACTTGGCTTTACATACGACCAAATATTCTGGGTTGGTAAAGGCAACTCCACCAGGCAAAATCAGAGCAATCCCTGGAAAAGAGGAAAAAACTGAAACTGATCATCTTTGGATATTTAAATTTACCAGTTGTCTAGAAATTCCATACAAGAGCTGAGAATATATGCTCTTATTCCAACTGTGCACTTACCTTTGATATTTCGTTAAGTAAATAAATATTTGGCACTCATCTACACATGCATGTCCCATCTATTTTACAACACTTTTTTAAAAATGTAACTTGCTGCCTAACAGTTGACCAGGTACATTGACAGAAATTAGGTAAATATGTGGCCCAAGCCTGAGCTTAGGTTTGAATGCAGCTAATTTTTTTTTTTTTTTCTTTTTCTTTTTTTGAGACGGAGTCTCGCTCTGTTGCCCAGGCTGGAGTGCAGTGGCTCGATCTCAGCTCACTGCAAGCTCCGCCTCCCGAGTTTACGCCATTCTCCTGCCTCAGCCTCCCGAGTAGCTGGGACTACAGGCGCCCGCCACCTTGCCCGGCTAGTTTTTTGTATTTTTTAGTGGAGATGGGGTTTCACCATGTTAGCCCATGTTAGGATGGTCTCGATCTCCTGACCTTGTGATCCGCCCGTCTCGGCCTCCCAAAGTGCTGGGATTACAGGCTTGAGCCACCGCGCCCGGCCCAGCTTTCTAATTTCTAATCCTGTGCTTTACTCATGATCCACATTATTTCATCAAAAAGCCTCATCCCCTCTGACTCCTCAGGGGTTCATAATGGCACAAAGTTTAGGTCTTGCCCTCTACTAAAGGGATGGAATTAACTTTTAAAAGGGGTGATGTTTGATGCAGGGAAGAGAAAGAGAACAGAGAGAAGGGACCACTGGATGACTTACTATCGTCCCTCCCTTTCTACCGCAGAACACAGCAGAGATCAGAGGCCAGGGGCTTTCCCTTTCATAGAACTGGGAAGAGACAGTTGTCAGAAGCTGCATGAGGTCTTGGTTTTGTTTTACAAATCTGATCTTTTAATCAAGAGGTTCTTATTCTTTAGAAACACAGTGGTCCCTGGGGGCCACTACCCCTTCCCTTTGAAAACTTGAATGCGAATTCTCTAAGTTAAAAGCGAAAGGTTTTGTTTATATTCTAAGACCAGCACCTATCTAGTAACCACTTCAGGAAAAGCAGCAGGATTTGGGAGCTAGGCCATGCTTTAATTTACATATCATATGTCCTTATGTCAGAGAAAGTTCATAGCTTTCAAAAGAAAAAGGAACGTTTACTTGTTTAGCTCCTTGTAGTTCATCTGACTCACGAAAGAACGTGATCGGTTTGAGTTTATTTTTAGGATATACTGGCGCTGGCTTTTAGTTTTAGTAAATGTGAAGCTGGACAAGTTAAAGGCCTAGGTTGGGAGCTGCAGAAATTGGCCGAGCCCCACAGGTGGTTTATAATCTTTTCAGCAAGAACATTGAAGGGCTATGCGTGACGACACTTACAAAAAGAAGGGAAATGAAGTTGGTCCTTGACTACTACCCAGTTTTTGTTGAGGTTTATTACTTCTAGATGATAAGGCTTACACGAAGTTTACATTATGTTTTTTCAGTTCTCAAGTTTCAGCAAATACCTGAACCAAGTTTTCTTCTGTTATTCTAATAACTGCCCTGGAGTGCCTTTTAACTTTTGTACCACCACGCGGTGTCCTATCAACTCCTGTCCTTTAGCTCTTCTATTCTTCAATGCATTTCTCCCATTCCTATAGGTGTGGTGGGGATCAACTTTTTATTCCACCAAGAATCACCCTTATTCCCTTTGACGTAGTGCCCTATGGCATAAGCTTGTTCATACAGTGTTCAAACAGCTACCATTCACTTCTGAGGGTCACCTTACAGGAAACCAAGGTATGACGAGTAACTAAATCTTCTCACCAAACAAAAGGGAGCTGGACTTTAGAAATGGAGCCCGGGCCAGGCAGAGTGGCTCATGCCTGTAATCCCAGGACTTTGGGAGGCCGAGGTGGGCAGATTGCTTGAGCCCAGGAGTTTGAGACCAGCCTGGGCAACATGGTGAAACCCTGTTTCTACAAAAAAAATACAAAGAAAAAAAAAAAAAGATAACCAGCCATGGTGGTGTATGCCTGTAGTCTCAGCTACTTGGGAGGCTGAGGTGGGAGGATCACTTGAACCTGGGAGGTCAAGGCTGCAGTGGGTTATGTTTGCACCACTGCACTCCTGCCTGGGCAACAGATCAAGACCTTGTCTCAAAAAAAAAAAAAAAAAAAAAAGTAAGGAAGGGAAATGGAGAAATGGAGCCTAGATTTGAATCCTGGCTCCCTCACTTACTGGTTGGGTAACTTACGGCAGGAATTATGACTTATCTGGAAAACAGGGATAATACCTGTTTCAGCAGGTTGCTTTGAAGATTAAAACTTACAAGTACCTTGTAAAGCACACATAGGTTCTCAACACATTAATTGCTTTCCATCCAAAAAGGCTGCGAGATTAGCAGTTGACCTTCACTAACCACTCTAGGTGGCTCACCATCTTTTCCAGAGAAGCTCCCGCTGTACTAAATATGCCTCGTTCAGGATAAGGATATAGATAGACCCATGGGCTTAACTTTGAAACATTAATTTGCCCACCTTTAGTCAAGCATATATTTGACATTTAACATAAAAAGGAGACAAAACAGAAGAACATGCTTCACGTTACAGGTGGCAGGAATATTCTGCGTATTAAAATGAAGAATGTGAATACAGAGCCTAAGACTTGGGTGCTCAAATTTTTATCAGTTGAATCTGTATAGCCATGCAGTCTCTTGGAAGAAAAACAGACTAAGAACCCACAGCCATGTAACCTTCAGGAGTTGTGTCAAATGCTAAATTAGAAAGCTGACCCTAATTCAGAGTTCCTACTTCTTAATAGGCTTCACACATATTTATTTTCCAGGCGTTAAGCACTGTAACCTAAGTGGGAAGAAAGAGATCCACACCTTCCCCAAAGAAACAGAAGATGGATCTAGTGTCAGGCTCAATTAGACCCAATTGTGATGACTCTCCAAAAAGGAACAATGCGGCTCTTGTGATATGCTCAGGCAGAAAGCTTGGACGTTTTACAAAACAATCTTATCCCCAGAGAAACCTGGGTTCCAGCCCTCTTCCTGGAAAGAGGGGTTGATCCAGGAAAGTTTTATACTACTCTTATCAGCTCTTGCTGAGATCAGTACTTTTTTAACAATCTCAGAAACAACCAAGACCAATGTGAAACCAGGAATATGAGCCACTCCCCTGTCGGCGCATTCATACCCATAGGTCTCCACAGTCAAACCACAGGGTGCCAGATTATTTTGTTATTGTCTACCAGAGGGAACTCTTTGCTGGAATTGTTGGTATTTCATTAATCTGCCCCGATTTCAGTCTAAAAACCCTTGACGGAGTGGATCCAGTGGCCAGCCTCGGCTGCTGGAAGTGCTAAAATGCAAATGTGCAAGAATCCTGGCCAAGCTCCCCATCCCCCAGGAAAGTGCTTCCTTACAGCCAGGCCTGGAGGGGAATGTTAAAAAGAGGGCTTGAGCTGCCCTCCTCCTTTCCACCGGGACCCTCGCTCACACTGGGAGATTCAGCATGCATGACTGAGCCAGCAAGCACGCAAGGACAGCGCTCTTTTAACTTTTCTGAACAATGGCTGCAGTCCTTCCACCTTCACATCCTCCCCACACCCACTCACAGGGTCAAGAAATCCATCTTTCTTGGCCACATCGTGATCCACTTTTCAACGTCACCCCTAGATCTCATTTTCACCCAAAGAAAAACTGGCCACTCGGGGAAACTGTGACTTACATACAAATCTGGTTTTTTAAAAAGTTTCATTTTGTTCAATTTCTTTAAATTTCCAGGTTGTTGACACTTTAAAGCCAAAAATTATGTAAATCTCCAGTCTAATCACATTTCTAGAAACAAAACATGTCAGTAGTAAACCTTATACAGAATAAAATTTCACCCACGAGCTGACTCACCCCCACATAGGATGCACCAAACTCCACCTTGCGTCCTCTGAGAGTATACAAACAGCACCTCCTACCTTGGCATGTACCCAAGCACACAATGCCTTAAAAATAATTCGCAGATACAAGGCTGTTGGTTTTTTTTTTTTCAAAAACATACTTCATATTTCCTCTTTTATTATATAAATATCAGTTTAACCTTTTACTGTAAGAATATAAACGTTTTAAGAGGATCTTTGTTATTATTTATACAAATTCACAAACAGTACAATTAATTGATAAAGGTCTCTGGGTTTCTTTAACTCCATGGTCTCGCATGTTGCTGTGGAGGATTCTAAAAAAATAAACAACAAAAATCCAACAAAAATATACATCCTACTCAAAAGTGATTTCTTTAAAGCCACAAGTCCCAACCCCCACCAAAATAAAGAAAGTCATCTATTCCTCCATTTAGAAACAGAATTTTTTTAAAACCCACAAACTCCCATTTTGTTAATAGAACAGAGATAAGACATGAGCTTCATCACAGCCCCGGGGGCTCTGCAGGCCAGCTTTGCTCCTGTTTCCCACAGGAAGCCGCACTGTGTGACCTTTTTGGGGGGAAACTTGGAAGAGGGTGAGGGTAGGGCAGAATTTGCATATATAATCATCATTTTCAAGACACAATCTGCATCTCAAACAAAAACAACGGTTCAACTCTCATTGCTCCCACATATTTGTGCTATAAATTAAGTCAAGATTTAGAAACAGGTCCTCAAATCCCAATGAACAAGGAGAAAAAGGAAATTATAGCCAGAATGTGGAAGTGGGGCACACTGGACGGATGGAGGCTGGGAAGAAGCCAACACAAAAAGACGGACAAACCCAAGGGCATCTTTCCAGTCTAGGCACAAACATGTTTCAGTCTCAAAATATCTCTCTTGTAGAATTCCAGGGCTTCAGAAAAAAAGTAAACTAAAACGAGGTAGCCAGACATATATATGTATATATATATAATTTATATATATATAATATATAGAATATATTCAGCAGAAAAAAAGGACCATGATTTCAAATTTTTTCCAAAAAAACAATTTTAAAAAGGAAAGAAGAAAATGAAATGAGCGTGAATAGCAGAGTACTGTAAGAGGAGGAGTGATGAGAAGAGACTGGGATTAGTTACAAAGTGGAAGAAGGGTGAAAAGGCCTTTGTAGCTGGGTTTGCTTTTTATACATTTGAAAATAAAAACCAGATCACAGTATTCAAATGAAAGCTGAAGTGAAGGCAGACATTTTCCTCAACTCCCCAGGGTTGAAAAGACAGTCACTCCCCACCCCCATTTCCAGTCACAGCAGTGGGAATACAGTAGCTGAATCAGTCCTCCACCCCCTGCAGGGGAGTGGGTGGGTAAGCAGCCGAGTCCATTCTCCATCCGCGGGGAAAAGGAGCTGGGAGTAGGGTAGGGTAGGAACCCCAGCTGCAAAGAGAATGGGCTGGAAGCCGGGAGGGGGCTGGAGGAGGGAGGAGAAAACGAGCCTGAGGCTTCTGTCACAGCCCCATCTCATCCGCTGCAATGATCTGTGCATAAGTGTGCGTGTGAGTGTGCGGGGGCGGTGGTGATGGGAGGATGAACAGGGCGGGACAAGGGGAGCTGGTGCTGCCGCCCTCACCTGACCTTCTCACTGTCCGTCATCTGCCAGAGTCCCAGGTTGAGTACCTTGAGGCAGGGCAGCTGCGTGATGCGCTCCAGGCCGCGCTTGGTGATTCGGGTGCAGCCGTACAGGTCTATGCCGGTGAGCTGGCTCAGGTGTTCAGCGATCAGCTCCAGGCCCTTGTCCGTGATGCGCACACACTGTCCAATGTTGAGCGTGCGCAGCCCGTGCATCTGCCGCACCATGCGGTTGATGCCATCATCACTGATGTGGCAGGAGCAGAGGGAGAGAGACTTGAGGCCATCCAGCCCTTGGGCTATGTAAGCCAGACTCTGGTCTCCCACCTTGTCACAGAACGACACATCCAGCCCCGAGAGGCGCAGGCTGCCCATGGCCAGATGCATGATGCCCGTGTCACTGATGTTGTCACAGGAGCGCAGGTTGAGGCTGCGCAGGCTGCCCATGTGCGACAGGTGCAGGAGGCCAGCGTCCGAGATGCCCCCACAGAAGCTGAGGTTGAGGAGCCTCAGGCCCGTCAGCCCTCGGGAGATGTGCTTTAGAGAAAGATCTGTGAGCTTCTGGCAGTCCTGTAGCGTGAGCTGCTCCAGGCCCAGGCAGCCCTCCGCAGCGCTGCGCGTCATGCCGGCCAGGTGCCCGATGCCGACATCCGAGAGGTGGCGGCAGCTGCGGAGGTTAAGGCTCTTGAGGCGCTGCAGACCCCAGGCGATGAGCAAAAGGCCAGTGTTGGTGATGTTGCTGCAACCCCCCAGCTCCAGCACCTCCAGGCCCTTCAGATACTGGGCTATGCGGCCCAGGCTGCTGTCAGTGATCTGCTTGCAGAGGCTCAGGTTGAGAGCGCGCAGGGAGCCGATCTCCTGCACAAACGCGTGGCCCAGCCCGTTGTCGGTGAGGTTGTAGCAGCCGCTGAGGTTGAGGCTCTCGATGTTGGCCATGCCCTGGATCACGTAGCTGAGGCTGCGGCGGAGGCTCAGGATCTGCACGCGGCGGATGCCCCGGGCCTGCAGGCTGGGGAACAGCGACGGGTTGGCCCGGCGCAGGTGCAGCTTGGCCTCCACCCCCCGCCACACCGACTTGTGGTAGGCGGCGTCCCGCCAGGCCGTGCACACCTGCGCCGCGCGCCCCTTGTCCCGGACGTCCAGGTAGCCGAAGATCATGGCCAGCAGCTCCGGGAACAGGCATGAGATGTGGGTCTCCATCTTCCTCCTCCCCCCTCCGCGGCGCTGGGGGGAGGAGGCGCGGGCCCCGCCGCTCCGGACTCGGGCAGGCGACGAGAGCGCTTCTCCCCAGCCGCCGCCGCTGCCGCCGCCTCGGGCCCAACGGCCGGCCCCTCCCCGCCTTCCGGCTCCGGCCGCCGCCGCCGCTCCTCCTCCTGGTCCGTCCGTCCTTCCTTCCTGCCGGCTGCGCCTCCGGCCCGGCCCTCCCCCGCCCCGGGCTCCGCGCGGCGCTCACATCCCGGGCGGGGAAGGCGCCTCGCTCTCGCTCCCGGAGGCCGGCCGCCGCCGCCTCGGCTCTACCCACGCCGCGCCCGGGCCGCGCCGCTCCGCCCGCGCCGCCGCGCCCACGCCCCCTGCCGCATCCTCCGCCTCCTGCCGCCGCCGCTGCTCCGCGGGCCGGCGGGCGGCGAGGGGGCCCCGGGGGCCGGGCGCACGGGCTCCGGGCGCGGAGGAGGCTTCCTGCTGCCTTTGTCTCTCGCCCGCTTTTCAAACCTCCCAGCCCCGGGCCGCCCGCACTCCGCCGCCCAGGCGGGGGGACCAGGAGGCCAATCCCGGCTGGCGGCGCGCGTTCCTTCTCCCCCGCCGTCCGCGGCCACTTGGGAGCTGCCGGCCCCCGCACCGAGGACGCCGCGGCCGTCCGGCCGGAGCGCGGCTCGGCGCAGACCCCGGGCGAGCAGGCGGGCCGCGCGTTTGGTAGCGCCCGAGCCGGCTCCGGCTCCGCCGCCCTGCAGCGCGTCCCCTCCGCCGCTCCCGCTCCCCCGCGCCCGCGCAATGGTACGGGCCTGCGCTGCCGGAACTGTGGAGCCGTTGCCCTGGAAACCGAGTTCGGCCTGGTCCCGTGGCCCCTGGTTTTTAACCCTGTGGGCGCCGTGCGGGAGCAGCAGCTGTCAGCCGAGCACCTCCCCACCCGGCTGCTTTTCACCCCGCAGCCCGTTATTGAGCCGTTCCCTCTCTGGGCCACGCCCCAGCCCCGTTCCTTCTTTTTCTTTGCTGTTGAAGTCTGTGCAACCCCTTCCCACAGTTTACCCCTACAATCCCTGACCCTTACTTCACACCCCTCTCCCTTGATTATCCCTGCGAGAGCCTCCTCCTATAGCAGTGCTCAATAATCATCACCCCAACTATCCTATTCTTGCTGTCCCTAATGCCCCTTAACACATCTCATTATCACACCCCTGCTCCCCCGGTTGGAGCTGTTTCCTACGACTCCTTTCTCTCCAGTCTCGTGTCTTAAATTGTAGAGAAACTGGCCTTTACTCATCTTAAACAATGACCCCCTCCAGTCGGTGTTCTAGAAATTTCTAGAATTATCTGTACTTCCTTCTAGCATCTTCTGATGGTTTCCAGACATGCTGTGTGTGTTCCCCTCGGTACTTGATATATCAAAACTTCCCTCTACTTCTGCAGGCTGTTGCACTACCAATACCCTCAGCCCACTTTGCTTAGAGGGGAACAGCCTTCCCTAAACCTTGTTTTAGGAGCTTTCTCCTTGTCATCAGCCTTAGACTATCAGTTGCATGGCTCAGTTGTACTGATAGTCAATATATTCGTATATGCTGAATCCAGTTTACTTTTTGATTAAAATGGAATGACAATTGAACTTGGTTTAAGACAATCCAGTCGTGTCTGTTGGTTTATCAACTGTTTTATGGAAAGAGGGCACAATTACATTCTAGGATGTAGCCCCTGGGTCCTCAATACCCGTACTAAGGATAGAATTTCAGAAGTTTCATTTTAACTACCCCCAAACCAAGAATTTTTGGATCAGAGAAAATGACCCTCTGTATTTTAATTTATGGATCCACACAACTAGATACAACACAACCGGCTTTATCAGAAAGGGAAAATGGTTTCATTGATTCTTTGAGGACCTGAACAAGATTTGGAAGGGGTTCCATGTTCAGTGTAGGAGAGTAACTTTCGCTCAAGCAACCAATATTGGACCAAATACGTACAAATTCAGTAATAGGCATAATACACCTTTTACACCCCTACCACTCCTCTTTCCTAAATCAGGAAATACAGAAGCAAAAATTCTCGCCAGCTTATTACCTCACCCACATTACACGCAGTGTGAAGCCCATAGATTTTTATAACCTTCCTGAAAAAAATAGACTGTACTGTTAGTCATCCAGTACCTCCAGATGTACGGTGGCAGTAAGTGTCACGATTCCGGGGTGTGCCTGGGCTTCACTCTTCTCCTGGGGGTTATCTAGGCTTTTATTCTTATCAGTCACTTCTACCTAAACTTTGACCTTAAATTCTGCGTGAAAGTCACTTTTTGGTTGTTCTATGCACCTAGATGTGTTTGGGTTCATGTCAAGGCCTTAATCCAAAGCACCTTAGTGTAACTTAATCCTGTTTAATACAAAACAAAGTACCCCACACATTTGGGGGGAATTTTAGACAGGGGGCCTGACCAAGCTCAGACTAAGAAGGAGTTTAAAGGTTTTCCTTTTCTAGAAAGGCCTTTGTTCTCAAATCTGAAGAGTCATTCAGAGGCATCTGGAAGCACTTTCTCTAGAAGCTGGCTGTCTGGTCCTTGTTCTAGCAACAGTTTTTCTTGACTTGAATTCTAGAATCTTATTAACACAGAGCCTTTTATTTAAGGCACTCAAGTATATATTACAAGGATTTTCAGCAATAAATAGGAAAATATAGCATCAAGAAGCATCACAGAAAAAGCATTCGTGGGGAAAAGGAACTAGGGCATAGAATGAGCCGTATGCAGAATCTAAACACCTGGTGCCTGTGCCACTGGTGAAACAATCCCCTTTCTGGGTCTCGGTTTCCTTGTGTTACACCAGGGTGATTTGACTAGGTAATCTTCAGGGACCTTTCCAGTAGGAACACTGTGAGGCCAAGAGCCTAGCATACCGTCTCCTTAGCCTATGGAAGTATACCTTGTTCCTAATGCAGGCTCCAGATATTAAGAATAATTTCAAATGCAATAACTTCTTGGGAATTTTGGTTTATGCTCAGACTTAGGACCCAAAAATATATGGAGAGTATGTATAGATAGGAGACTCTGATTGTCTGGCAAATATGTGTACCAATGAAGAAAATTCCGTGGCTTGCTCTTCATATTTTTAAAACTTGTTGAGATTTTTGTATATGATTTAACAAGTTGCAACCGGAAGTTTTTTTCTGAATGAACTATAGCCTATTTAAAAGCAGAATTGATAGCCTTGTGTAGGGAAGGCTCTCCAAAGCCTTACCAAGAATTTTTTTTTTTTAATTCTAGATTTTTCAGATGGAGTATGCTTTTCACCTGGGTAGGGTGAGAGGCCCAACCCCAAGATCAAGCTTACCTAAGGATTCATACTTTCTCCTTCAGAAGGGGCACACCTGGCAGGAAAGATCAGAAGTGCTCTGGAGCTTTTAACTCCTCATTCAAGAATATATATGTATTTCCAAAACTAGTGGGCCAGAGTCTAGTTTATGGGTTGGGTCAAAGGAGTTAAAATAGGCCGGGCAAAGTGGCTCATGCCTGTAATCCCAGCACATTGGGAGGCTGAGGTGGGCTAATCACTGGAGGTCGGGAGTTCGAGACCAGCCTGGCCAACATGGTGAACCCCAACTCTACTAAAAAAAACAAAACTGTTAGCCAGGCATGGTCACACATGCATGTAATCCCAGCTACTCAGGAGGCTGAGGCATGAGAATCACATGAACCCAGGAGGCAGAGGTTGCAGTCAGCTGGTACTGTCTCACTGCACTCCAGCCTGGGCAACAGAGCAAGAGACCTTGTCAAAAAAAAAAAAAAAGTTAAAATATTTTGTGTCTATTTTCCTTGAACTCTAATGTATCTTTGGCACAATGCCTGCTATGTAGTAGACATTTTGTCAATGTTGTTGAACTGACATGAATGAGATGGATAATATAAATAATAATCTCTTTATGTAAGACTTCATACATATCGAACTTCTTGGAGAGCTGGGCAGCATTAGTAATCTGAGGTTTATAATAAAATGCTGCCTTTCCAACTTAAAGGTTTCTTGAGAATAACATTCATTCTATTGCTAAGTGTTTCTAAGTAGGAGAGCATCACTCTTGACACTTCTTGGTGACAGAATATTAAAGATAAGAGAGGGTGAGGATTTGATTCACTGATTGCAAATAAAAGATTTAAGCAGAAACAATAAACAAAAAAAAACCCCTATTTAAAAATGGGCAAAAGATTTAAATAGACATTTCTCCAAAGAAGATACCCAAATGACCCACAGCGCGTGAAAAGATGCTCAACATCATTAGTCATAGGGAGATGCAAATGAAAGCCACAATAAGATACCACCTCATATCCATAAGGATGACTACTATTAATAAAACAGAAAATAGGCCGGGCGCGGTGGCTCAAGCCTGTAATCCCAGCACTTTGGGAGGCCGAGGCGGGTGGATCACGAGGTCAGGAGATCGAGACCATCCTGGCTAACATGGTGAAACCCCGTCTCTACTAAAAATACAAAATACTAGCCGGGCGTGGTGGCGGGCGCCTGTAGTCCCAGCTACTCGGAGGCTGAGGCGGGAGAATGGCGTGAACCCGGGAGGTGGAGCTTGCAGTGAGCCGAGATCGCGCCACCGCACTCCAGCCTGGGCGACAGAGCGAGACTCCGTCTCAAAAAAAAAAAAAAAATAAAAAAAAAATAAAAAAATAAAATAAAACAGAAAATAACAAGTGTAGGTAAGGATATAGAGAAAGTAGAATCCTGGTGCACTGTGGGTGAGAATGTAAAGTTGTGGGCCAGGCACAGTGACTCACACCTGTAATTCCAGCACTTTAGGAGGCTGAAGCAGGAGGATTGCTTGAGCCCAGGAGTTCAAGATCAACCTGGGCAACATAGCAAGACCCCATCTCTATTACAAAAAATTGCGCAGCTGCTATCTAAAATGGTATGGCCATTTCTCAAAAAATTAAAAATACCATATGATTCTGTTTCTAGGTATGTACCTAAAAGAATTGAAAGCAGGGGCTCAAAGAGCTATTTGTACATCCATGTTCCTAGTAACGTTATTCATAATACCAAAAGTTAGAAGCAACTGAATATCCATTGACAAATGAACGGATAAGCAAATTGTGATATATACTCACAAGGGAATATTATTCAGCCTTGAAAAGGAAGGAGATTCTGACACATAGTACAACATGGATGAACCCTAAGGACATTGTGCTAAGTTAATAAGCCAATCACAAAATGGCAAATACTGTACAATTCCACTTATACGAGGTATCTAGAGTAGTCAAAATTATAGAAACAGAAAAAAATAATCATTGCTAGGGGCTGGGGAGAGGGTTGATGCGGAATGAGGAGTTGTTTAATGGTTATAGAGTTTCAGTTTTACGAGATGGAAAAGTTCTGAAAATTGGTTGCACAAGAATGTGAATATACCTAACACTACTGAGCTGTACACTTAAAAATGGGCCAGGCGAGGTGGCTCATGCCTATAATCCCAGCACTTTGGGAGGCTAAGGCGGGTGATCACCTGAGGTCAGGAGTTCGAGACCAGCCTGACCAACATGGAGAAACCTTGTCTCTACTAAAAATACAAAACTAGCCGGGCATGGTGGCGCATGCCTGTAATCCCAGCTACTCGGGAGGCTGAGGCAGGAGAATCACTTAAACCCGGGAGGTGGAGGTTGCAGTGAGCCAAGATTGTGCCATGGCATTCCAGCCTGGGCAATAAGAGCAAAACTTTGTCTTAAAAAAAACAAAAACAAACAAACAAAAAAAAGGTTAAGATGACAAATTTTATGTGTACTTTGCAATTAAAAATTTTAAAAAGATTTTAGCAGGACAAAGATTTTGAAATAAAGATAGAAAAGAAAAAGAGAAAAATAGGTGAAAAGTATTCTCACATCAACAGATTGCCAGGAACCCCCTGAGATATTTGAGATGTTCTCCCAAATTGCTAGCTTGCTGTATCTTGTAAATGTAGGCTTAGGATCATCTTTATCCAATACCGTAAAAGTAAGGGCTTGTGATCTGGGTAGCGAGAGCCTTCCCGTGAGGATGAATGTGTACTGTGTTGTCCACACTGAAAAACTCATTCCAGGTGAAAGGGGGTGTTAAGCTATTACTATTCACCCCCGATGGATGGTCGTGCCCTTTTACTCTTGAAATGGGGTTGCCATTTGTAATTTGTTATTTGCAACGTTTGAGTGTTAACTGTAATAGGTGTTTTTGTAGTTTCAGGCACCCAACCAAAGAATTAGAAATACAGTAATAGAATAATCTCGGATATCAGGTATTGTTTGTTCAGTGTTGACAAACACCTTAGGTACTTGTTACAAAACAGGTAGATAGAACGACTCTAGAAAAATACAGTGTGTTGTAAATGTAGCCATTTCCAGGTCACTGAACACTTAGAAAGATGGGTTTTCAATTTATTCACTCATTCGGGCTGGGCAGGGTGGCTGTAATAGCAGCATTTTGGGAGGCCAGGGTGGGAGGATCACTTGATCCCAAGAGTTTGAGACTAGCCTAGGCAACATAGCAAGGTCCCATCTCTACAAGAAATAAAAATAGGCCGGGCGTGGTGGCTCAAGCCTGTAATCCCAGCACTTTGGGAGGCCGAGACGGGCGGATCACGAGGTCAGGAGATCGAGACCATCCTGGCTAACAGGGTGAAACCCCGTCTCTACTAAAAAATACAAAAAGCTAGCCGGGCGAGGTGGCGGGCGCCTGTAGTCCCAGCTACTCGGGAGGCTGAGGCAGGAGAATGGCGTGAACCCGGGAGGCGGAGCTTGCAGTGAGCTGAGATCCGGCCACTGCACTCCAGCCTGGGTGACAGAGCGAGACTCCGTCTCAAAAAAAATAAAAAAGAAAAAAAGAAAAAAAAAAAAGAAATAAAAATAAAAATAATTAACCAGGCGTGATGGCACGCACCTGTAGTCCCAGCTAGTCAGGAGGCTGAGGCAAGCAGGAAGATCGCTGGGCCAGGAGGTCAAGGCTGCAGTGAACTGTGCTCGCACCCCTGCACTCCAGCGTGGGTGACAGAGCGAGACCATCTCTCAAGAAAAAAAAAATTCAGGAAAATATTAATACAAATTATATATATTGCTCTGTGCTATGAAATAAACGAAGATGTAGAAGATTATGTTTTTGCCTTTAAGAACTTGGGATCCAGCAGGTGAGCTAGAAAATACCTGTGACGGTGACAGTATTTGTTAGTGTTATACGTGCCAGCAGAGTGATAGAAATAAAGTTCTCAGTTTGGAGGATCCATAGTGAAACCTAGAATTTGAATAGGTGTTGATGGGAAGAATGTCATTACATTATAGTGGAAATTTTATTAGAGAATAGGCTGAAGTTTTACATTGTTTAGAAAAAAATAACATTAGAATAGCAACCATATATCGTCATACATTGTTATGGATATTCCATATTGAGGCATCAGTTATGTTAATCTAAAAAAATCACTTTCCCAAAGAATTCTTAGGTTTTATTTTTCCCAAGAATAAGAGATCTGGCTGGGCACGGTGGATCATTCCCATAATCCCAGCATTTGGGGTGGCTGAGGTGAGAGGATCACTTGAGCCCAAGAGTTCAAGATCAGCCTGGGCAACACAGGGAGACCCTATCCCTACAAAATTAAATTTAAAAAATTAGCCAGACACAGTGGTGCGCACCTATAGTCCCAGCTCTTCACAAGGCTGAGGTAGGAGGATAGTTTGAGCCCAGGAGGTCAAGGCTGCAGTGAGCCGTGATCACACCAGTGCACTCCAGCCTGGGTAACAGAGAGAGGGAGAAGAGAAAGAAAAAAGAGAAACCTTTATTTTAACTCTTATGTATTTAGAATTGAAAGTCAGTATCTTATCTAAAGTCAGAAAATTTTTTTTTTTTTTTTTTTGAGACGGAGTCTCGCTCTGTCGCCCAGGCTGGAGTGCAGTGGCCGGATCTCAGCTCACTGCAAGCTCCGCCTCCCGGGTTCACGCCATTCTCCGGCCTCAGCCTCCCGAGTAGCTGGGACTACAGGCACCCGCCACTTCACCCGGCTAGTTTTTTGTATTTTTTAGTAGAGACGGGGTTTCACCGTGTTAACCAGGATGGTCTCGATCTCCCGACCTCGTGATCCGCCCGTCTCGGCCTCCCAAAGTGCTGGGATTACAGGCTTGAGCCACCGCGCCCGGCCTAAAGTCAGAAAATTTTAATTCATGGTCTGGACTTTGCAACTGTTTTTACAACCAAGATTGCCTCAAAAAAAAAAAAGTTTTTTTTGTTGTTTTAGTCAGCTCTCTCCTCATGTGCCCCATTCTTCTCTCTAACAGTAGAACCAGACAAAGATGGAAAAAGAGAGAAGTTCAAGTGTCCTGCCTGTGGCGTCCACGTGTGACTCTCCCCTACATGCCTGTGCCTTCTGTTCCCATTTCCCGTGAGCTGTGTTCACACCACACTTGGAGTCTGAAGCTGTGTGTTTGAGTCCTTGCCCTCCCAGTGTAGTCTGTTGCATGACCTATGGCAAAGTCACTCAATTCTTTGAGCTTCAGTTTCCTCATCTATAAAACGAAAGTGATTGCCGTTCACAGAGCTGTGGTGAGAATTCGTTAAGAAAACATCCACCAGCAAGGAAAGGCCTAGTGCATACCTGGCACATAGTAGGGACCTGGTAAATGCTGCTTTTGTTCTGCTCTTTTATAAAGATGCACTTTGAAAAAGAAAAAAAAAACAAAACCCTCACATATGTGCCTCAAAATGATACAGATGTACATTTGCTGACAGTTAAACTTTTTTTAAACTTTATTTCCTGTTTTAAAGAAATGTACAGGTTCGAAGCTGGGCGCAGTTGCTCATGCCTGTAATCCCAGCCCTTTGGGAGGCCAAGAGGCAGGTGAATCACAAGGTTAGGAATTTGAGACCAGCCCGGCCAACATGGTGAAACCTCGTCTCTACTAAAAATACAGAAAATTAGCTGGGTGTAGTGGGGGGCACCTGTAATCTCAGCTACTACTCGGAGCTACTCGGGAGGCTGGGGCAGGAGAATAGCTTGAACCTGGGGTGCGGAGATTGCAGTGAGCTGAGATCGCTCCACTGCACTCCAGCCTGGGCAACAGAGCGAGACTCTGTCTCAAAAAAAAGAAAAAGAAAAAGACATGTACAGGTTCAAGGACTAGAAACATAACCAAAGTGTAGGAGCATAAGAGAATGATCTTTCAGGTAGAGCCAGCCATCTGCTTGCATCTTATCTTCTCCTCTGTAAGTCAGGAAGGGCAGCATGTTCCATTCACCCACAAAGAAATGGTCCAGAACTCCTCTCCTGCCAGACATCCATCCGTCCTGTGGCCTTGGACCTGTGGTTTCACTGCCAACTCTTACTCTTTCTTTCTTTCTTTTTTTGAGACAGAGTCTCACTTTGTCGCCCAGGCTGGAGTACAGTGGCTCAATCTCAGCTCACTGCAACCTCCACCTCCCGGGTTCAAGCGATTCTCCTGCCTCAGCCTCCCAAGTAGCTGAGATTACAGGCACCTGCCACCACGCCTGGCTGAATTTTTTTTTTTTTTTTTTTTTTTTTTTTTTGAGACAGAGTCTCGCTCTGTCACCCAGGCTGGAGTGCAGTGGTGCGATCTTGGCTCACTGCAAGCTCCGCCTCCCAGGTTCACGCCATTCTCCTGCCTCAGCCTCCCGAGTAGCTGGGACTACAGGCGCCCACCACCAGGCCCGGCTAATTTTTTTTTTTTGTATTTTTAGTAGAGACGGGGTTTCACCACATTAGCCAGGATGGTCCCGATCTCCTGACCTCGTGATCCACCCACCTCGGCCTCCCAAAGTGCTGGGATTACAGGTGTGAGCCACCGCATCTGGCCTGATTTTTATATTATTAGTAGAGATGGGGTTTCACCATGTTGGCCAGGCTGGTCTTGAACTCCTGACCTCAGGTGACCCACCCGCCTCAGCCTCCCAAAGTGCTGGGATTATAGGCATGAGTCATTACGCCTGGCCCAACTCTTGCTCTTTCTTTTGCTTAGAGCGCTGGTTCTGAAGCTCGACTAGACATCCGAATAAACTTGAGGGCTTCTTGATGCAGGATATCTGGGGAGAGGCCTGAGAATTTGCATTTCTCACATTGCTGTCAGCATCACTTGGGAACTGGGGATCACAGAACTGAGAATCACTGGTAGAACCTCCTAGTACCCATTTTTTTTTTCTTCTTTAAAACTTTTGTTAAATTATACTTCTTAAAAGCTATCTCTTTTTGGCAAAATAAAAAGAATATAGGAAAAAACTATAGTCCGCCCCCCCCCGCCTCCATCTTCTGTCTTTTAGCTCATAAACGCCTCTGATACAAAGGTTAAAATTTTCTCCAGTGGTATGGTGAAAAGAACTTGGGTTTTACAGTCAGATGAATTCTAGGATAAAATCTTGACTCGGTCACTTATTAGCTCTATGACTTTGGACAAGTTATTTAACCACTAAGAGCCTCAATTGTCTCATCTATAAAATGGACTCGTGATTTCCAAATCTTGGGAGTTTTGTGAGGGTTGACTGGGATAATGTGTGTAACCTCCTAGTACAGTGACAGACCATAATGAAAACAGCTTGATGTTTATTGAGCATTTATTGAGTAGTAGGCCTTCTTTTAATGTCTTTACATATATGAATTTACCTAATTGTCACAACAGCCCATTTTCACAACCTATGAAGAGGGTTCATTATTATCTCCATTTTACAGATGAGGAAAGCACAGCCCAGAGAAGCGACTTGCTCAAGACCAAACAGCTGGCCGAACTGGAATTTGAATTCTGTGATCTGGATCTAGAGCCCATATCCAAGCCACCATGCTTTGCTGTGTTAACAATATAAGTTTAGCATTCCACCTTGCTAGGATGCAGTTACTCTATGATGCCACATAAAGAGAGGTCCATGACACAGAAAGATAAATGCCACATGTTCTCACTCGTGTGTGGGAGCTAAAAACAACTGAGCTCATAGAAATAGAAGTAGGGGTGAGGTACTGTGGCTCACGCCTGTAATCCCAGCATTTTGGGAGGCCGAGGCGGGTGGATCACTTGAGGCCAGGAGTTTGAGACCAGCCTGGGCAACATGCAGAGACCCCCATCTCTACAAAAATAGAGAAATTAGCCTGGCATTGTGTGCACCAGGGATCCCAGCTACTCTGGAGGCTGAGATGGGAGGATCGCTGGAGCCCAGGAGGTCGAGGCTGCAGTGAGCTATGATCACACCACTGCACTCCAGCCTGGGTGACAGAGGGAGATCCTGACTGAAAGAAAGAAAGAGGCTGGGAAGTGCAGCAGGGAGGGGAGGACAGGAATAGGTCAGTTAATGGATGTAAAATTACAGCTAGACAGGAGGAATAAGTTCTAGTGTTCTAAAGCACTGTAGGGCGAATATAGTTAACAACGTATTTGTTCAAAAAGCTAGAAGAGAGGATTTTCAGTGTTCCCAACACGAAGAAATGGTTTTTGAGGTGATGGATATGCTGATCACCCTGACTGGATCCATTATACATAGCCTACATGGATAGAAATAGCACTCTGTGCTGTATAACTGTGTACAATTTTTACACATGTCAACTGAAAACAAAAGGGAAAAAGATGTGCAAATATGTTTTGAGATCTTTAAAGTGCCATGTAAATGTATGGTATGTTTTGTTTGTTAGGAGTACTGCTCTCCCATTATGTATTTGAACAACTCCTCATAAAACAAAGTACCTTTGGCTTGGGACAAAAATAGAGTTAACAGTGAGTGTGATATTGACCACACTGTGGGCAGGACCTGGTCACGGTGAGGTGTGGTGATCGTGCAAAACACTCGAAGGCTCTGGTGGGTGTGCTAGCCAAAGTAGGTCAGAGTGTGTGGGGGGGTAGGAGAGGGGTGTGAGAGAGAGAGAGAGTGGGTGTGTGTGGGTGTGAGAGAGGGAGAGTGGGTGTGTGTGGGTGTGACAGAGAGAGAGAGTGGGTGTGTGTGGGTGTGACAGAGAGAGAGTGGGTGTGTGTGGGTGTGAGAGAGAGAGAGTGTGTGTGTGTGTTTGTGCCTGTGTGAGTGTGTGTTCTGCAGGGTAGATGTGCTGCTATCTGTTTTATGCCTTCAGGCCCACCGCTGACTGTGGCCCTGCATGACCAGGGATGTGTTTGTGTGTAATTATGTCACCCTCTAGCGGTGACTTCCTTAGTAGCCCCTTATCCTTGAAAAGGCCACTCTGGTGTCGGTGACCTCTCTTCCCAATGACAGCCCGGGAGTAGAACTTCAGGGAGATTTTGGCATGGAGGGGCAGTGCCAGGAAAAGCGGGGTGTGGCCGGGCATGAAGAGAGTGACAGGACCTGGGAAGAGGGAAAAGGACAACTAGGACTAATGATTAGTGTATCCCTGCAGAGCAGAAGGGGAAGCAGGCGAGGCAGAGCATCTGGAGCAGGAGAGGAGAAGGCGCTCTCAAGGGAGGCTCTCGCATGTCAATTTTTGTCAAGTGCCATTTTATGTCTGTGGGGTGGGATGATTACCGCAGCTAGAGCTCTTTCCAGAATGTCAGTTCTGAGGGCCGAAGTGGGCATGGAGAAGCAATATTTTAAAGCAGTTTCAATTCTGTTTTCCAAGGGAAGTAGGCACAGGCTTAGAGACCGCCTACAGCTGACTAAATTCCAAACTGTCACCACTGTGGAGTGGACTGCGGACTTGGCTGCTTCTGCCTAGCCTGGGGCTATGTTCTCTCTGCCAGTAAAGGTCATTTTTATCAGGATCCACATAGGCTTTCGCATGTTGATAAATATTTCAAAAGACAAGAAGGGATCAAGATCAGTGTTGCTCAGAGCGGATTTGGAACTCCGAGTTAGGCGGGACCCTGCCAGGCGCCTAAGGCATGACTGAGCCAGAGTGCGAAGGGTACTCCCTGTTTGAAAAGGTGCTGGCGCCAGGCCAGGCTTTGCTGGAAAGTCCTCTCTGGATGAGCCAGAACATTTGCATTTCTTACATAATGTCAGACCCAGAGGAGCTTTAGGGATCGGCCCTGCGGCAGAGCTCACAGCCAGGTCCCCTTTTCCGCCAAGAGGATAGGGTTAAAGGTTAAAAAAAACCAGCCAGAATCTCAAGGGGCAGAAAAGCAAAGGCTCAGCCGTGCCAGCATTAACTCTTCACACCCCAGAAAAGAGCGTTTGGAGATAAAACCACACCTTTATGTCACGTGATGCCACTGCCTTCCTGAATCCAGTCATTCCTAAAGAGGTCAGTAATGCCAAGCACTGGCCTTCCCCCTTGTGTGCAGGAAATTAAAGAGGCATGAAAACCCGGTCCACATTTTCTCTAAAGTTGGAACAGCCTGCCTGGGGCTTCAGACTGAGCTTCAATCTCAAGCTTCAGTGAGATTCTTTGTTTATTTTTTATTTTTAAACATACTATTTGGCCAGGCACGGTGGGTCATGCCTGTAATCCCAACACTTTGGGAGGCTGAGACAGGCAGATCACTTGAGGTCAGGAGTTTGAGACCAGCCTGGCCAACATGGTGAAACCCCATCACTACTAAAACTATAAAAATTAGCCAGTGTGATGGTGTACGCCTGTAATCCCGCCTGCTCAGGAGGCTGAAGCAGGAGAATCGCATGAACCTGGGAGACGAAGGTTGCAGTCAGCTCAGATCGAGCCACTGCACTCCAGCCTGGGCAACAGAGCAAGACTCCGTCTCAAAATAAATTAGCCAACTAACTAACTAACTAACTAACTTTACTATTGAAGACCAAAGAGTTCAAGTAAGTAACATAAGAAATCAGTGGCTACCATTGTAACCATCAAGAATTCCTTAATGGGCCAGGCGCAGTGGCTCATGCCTATAATCCCAACACTTTGGGAGGCTGAGGCGGGTGGATCACGAGGTCAGGAGTTCGGGAACAGCCTGGCCAACATGGTGAAACCCCATCTCTACTACAAAAATTAACGGGGTGTGGTGGAGCACACCTGTAATCCTAGCTACTCAGGAGGCTGAGGCAGAATTGCTTGAACTGGGGAGGTGGAGGTTGCAGTGAGCTGAGATCACAAAACTGCACTCCAGCCTGGGTGACAGAGCAAGACTCTGTCTCAGAAAAAAAAAAAAAGGATTCCTTAATTTAACTGGTTCAGGGAACCAAAATGAGAGTTGTCACATACTAGTAAATCTTAGTAACCAGATGTCACTCAAAGCAGGGTGTAGATATTTAACAAAAGCACTGTGTAGACATTTAATGACAATAGTTGCTTTTTGTTTGTTTGTTTACAAATGAAAATAAGGCATAGAATGAGAAGTCACTTTCTCAGGTCACGGGAACAATTGAGGTTGAGTTCACCTCTCCTCCACCTGCCGAGCATCTTGGAGTCTCCCCACCCAGGCGCACACTCAGGATCGCAGTCGTCTGTTATTGTTGCCTTTATTTATTTATTTTGAGACAGAGTCTCGCTCTTGTCACCCAGGCTGGCGTGTAGTGATGCGATCTCGGCTCACTGCAACCTCCACCTCTCGGGTTCAAGGGATTCTCCTGCCTCAGCCTCCTGAATAGCTGGGACTACAGGCATGCCACCACGCTCAGCTAAATTTTTTTGTATTTTTAGTAGAGATGGGGTTTCACCATGTTGGCCAGGCTGGTCTTGAACTCCTGACTTCAGGTGATCCACCAGTCTTGGCCTCCCAAAGTGCTGAGATTACAGGTACGAGCCACTGCACCTGGCCTATTGTTGCCTTTTTACTTGATATTTCAATAAATTTGTGAACAATTGGAATGGTAAGAAATTCGCTACAGTACATAAAGGTTTGATCACTTATTTATTTATTTATTTATTTATTTATTTATTTTGAGATGGAGTCTCACTCTGTCGCCAGGCTGGAGTGCAGTGGCACGATCTCGGCTCACTGCAAGCTCCACCTCCTGGGTTCACGCCATTCTCCTGCCTCAGCCTCCCGAGTAGCTGGGACTACAGGTGCCCACCACCATGCCCAGCTAGTTCTTTATATTTTTAGTAGAGACGGGGTTTCACCGTATTAGCCAGGATAGGCTCGATCTCCTGACCTCATGATCTGCTGGGATTACAGGCGTGAGCCACCACCCCCAGCGATCACTTAGACTGCTATGTGATTAGGATTGCTCATTTATATTCCTGCAATAAGAGAGGAAAAGGAGAAATTTCAAATGGAGTGATTGTGTATGTCCGCAGGCATGTCAATAGCTGCTAAAGTGCTATGGGAAAATGGAAAACACAATCTTTGGGATCCCTCTTTCAGCCACTTTCCTGCTTTTATATCTATAAACTTTAAAAAGTAGGGCATACTTTAAATAATAGTATACTAAGAAATTGTCACCACTGGCAGAGCTAAAATGGAGTCAGCTTGCCTTGTGATTTAATCAGAAACGTGTCTTAGTCTGTAAAGCTTCACTACAGGAAATGCCCAGGAGCTGCTAATAAAGTTTAATACACATTTGCTCCTTAATACTATGTCAGCATCCTGACCATCACAACTTTCATTGTAAACATATTGCTTATTAAAAACACCCTGTAGGCCGGGCGCGGTGGCTCAAGCCTGTAATCCCAGCACTTTGGGAGGCCGAGACGGGCGGATCACGAGGTCAGGAGATCGAGACCATCCTGGCTAACACGGTGAAACCCCGTCTCTACTAAAAAATACAAAAAACTAGCCGGGCGAGGTGGCGGGCGCCTGTAGTCCCGGCTACTCGGGAGGCTGAGGCAGGAGAATGGCATAAACCCGGGAGGCGGAGCTTGCAGTGAGCTGAGATCCGGCCACTGTACTCCAGCCTGGGCGACAGAGCGAGACTCCGTCTCAAAAAAAAAAAAAAAAAAAAAAAAAAAAAAAACACCCTGTAAAATGTCACAAACTGATAGAAAGTTGGGGCTACTACATAAATTAATACGCTAACTAGTATTTTTCAGTGTTATATAGTATAAGATAGTAAGTGCTTAAATAGGAGCATTTTGAAATTCTCGGCCAGCATAATCCCATGGTTAACACTGAGTTATCCATGGCCCTGGGAGAGAGCAGGTGGTTCACTTCCAACTATGGGTTGTGTTCCAGACTAAGGGTTTTTGTTTGTTTTTTCTTTTAAAGAAAATCAAGTTTATTTTTGAAACTATTTTAATTCTAAGACAAAGCTAGAAGGCCGGGCGTGGTGGCTCACTCCTGTAATCCCAGCACTTTGGGAGGCCGAGGCAGGCGGATCACAAGGTCAGGAGATCGAGACCATCCTGGCTAACACCGTCAAACCCTGTCTCTACTAAAAATACACACACACACACACACACACACACACACATTAGCCTGACGCCGTAGCGGCGCCTGTAGTCCCAGCTACTCGGGAGGCTGAGGCAGGAGAATGGCGTGAACCCGGGAGGCGGAGCTTGCAGTGAGCTGAGATCGCACCACCGCACTCCTGGGCCGGAAAAAAAAAAGCTAGAAAAAGAAGAATGGAAGATATGGGGAAAAAAAAAAAAATTGTCAACTGTCACTGTCCTACTGTGGGAAAGAAATGTCTTGCAAACGGAAAAAAAAAGTTGGAGAGAACGAGAAGTTTGTGGCGTTATGTAAGAGGAAGCGCCCAGATTACATATAAAAGTCAACTGTTTCACGCCTTGTTCCTAAATATTAGGGATGCAAAATACGTGGTGGCAGTAAGTCGGAGCCTGTTTCCCTAAATATTTCTTTCTTTTTTTTTTTTTTTTTTTGAGACAGAGTCTGGCTCTGTCGCTCAGGCTGGAGCGTAGTGGCCGGATCTCAGCTCACTGCAAGCTCCGCCTCCCGGGTTCCCGCCATTCTCCTGCCTCAGCCTCCCGAGTAGCTGGGACTACAGGCGCCGCCACCGCGCCCGGCTAGTTTTTCTGTTTTTTTTTTAGTAGAGACGGGGTTTCACCGGGTTAGCCAGGATGGTCTTGATCTCCTGACCTTGTGATCCGCCCGTCTCGGCCTCCCAAAGTGCTGGGATTACAGGCTTGAGCCACCGCGCCCAGCCAACAAGTAGAAAATTCTATCCTGAATGAGTGTGTGAGTGCCTGCTAGAATATTTCCTAGTATTTCCTAGATCCTTGTTGGTTGACTTCCCACCCACAAACCCCCAGAAGGAGTAAACTGTCTCTAAATATCAGAATAAATAACAACAGTGAAACAACTTTTATATTTTCTTTTTTTCTCTTTTTTTTTTTTGAGACTGTCTCTGTTGCTCAGGCTGGAGTGCAGTGGTATAATCATGGTTCACTGCAGCCTTGAACTCCTGGTCTCAAGCTATTCTCCTGCCTCAGCCTACCAAGCAGCTGGGACTACAGGCATGTACCACCACACCCAGCGAATTTTTAAATTTTTTGTACAGACAGGGTCTCCCTATATTGCCCAGGCTGGTCTCTAACTCCTGGTCTCAAGTGATCCTCCTGCCTCAGCCTCCCAAAATGCTGGGATTTCTGGCGTGGGCCACAGTGCCCAGCTGAAACAACTTTTAAAAGGTATATTAGAGATCCAACTAGATTCTACTCTTGCATTTATCTGCAGCATATCAATTTGGTTTGCCCATGGTTAGGTGGTTCTTGGTGTGGGTCTTAGTTTCATGGGTCTACACATATGTGAAAACTCATCAAGCTGTATATTTAAGACTTGTGGGTTTTAGTCTGTGTGTTTTGTTTCAATTTTAAAACGTTTTTATTTATTTATTTTTTAAGTCAGAAGGGGTTTAATGGGTCAAGAAAAGTTTAATTCTGTGCATACAAATTATCTCCAGGTGTGTTTGTTCAAACAGGGTAACCAAATAGGGACAGATCCTACAGTGGCTGCTGCCCAGAGTTTTACACAGATGAGAACATGACCGTACCCCTGAACCCTCCACCCTTCTCTTGCCTGTGATTACCACTCCTTCCCTGGCCTTTTCTGGCCTGGCCGCTTTCGCTGCTGAACTGGGGCAACGATTTTGTTTCTCTTCATTACCCTTCACCTCGCCAGGCCTCTGTTCATCCCATCCCTCAGCCCCTGGTACCACGTATGCAGTTAGCACTCAATAAATATTGACTCTAATTTTGATTGTTTGTCTCTGGTTAATAGGTGTTGGGGACTGGGTGCGGTGGCTCATGCCTGTAATCTCAAAACTTTGGGAGGCCAAGGTACGAAGATCACTTGAGCCCAGGAGTTCAAAACCAGCCTGGGCAATACAGTGAGACCTAGTCTCTATTTTTTTTTTCCAAAATAATTTTAAAAAAATATGTGTTGGGCTGGGCAGTGAGTATGGGAAAGAAGGGGGAAAGGGAGCTTATTTCTCATGTACAGATGGGGAGAAGTCTGGGGCTGCGTAGGAGCTGGGGTGAAGAACACAAGGCATTCTGGTTTTGCCTCTGTCTTTGACAATGTTTTCTTAATGTTGGAAAAATGCAATAGTTTTATCACTTGCCACATACCTTCCCATGCTGTTCCCCACTGAACCAAATCAGGTCATATTGTACTTGCTATGTTATACTGCACTGTTTTCCATTGACTTTTTGGTTATTGATATTGGCTTTTAGTGTTGGATGTGTGGTTTGTTTTCACACAAACATGAATACGTTGTACCACTGAGATTTTCCCAGGGGTTCAGTCATTTTGAGTTGGAGATAGTCACTGGGATGCACTTTTACATTCCTGTTCTCACTTTCATCTGTGGGTGCCGCCCAGAGCATAGGCTTCCTATGGAACAGTGAATGTGCTTACGTATGAGTAGAAGAAGCGAGGCTTTTCTTATGCAGCCTGGGAGACAAGGAAACCGCGGTGATGCCGTGTGCCAGTAGCATGCATTTATTTGTGGTATCTTGGAGCCTCAGATCCAGTAACGTCCACAAGGATGAGGCCCTTTTGCAGGAGACGGAGAACACACCTCCCTTATTCCTGCTCCAGTAGTTGAGATCTGCCGGAGACCATTACTCATGTTTCCTGGACTTGAACTTTAGGACACTGGCCACTGGGCATTTTTTGCAGAGGGTCCTCATTAGAATTTCTCTTTCTGTCCGTTTTTTAACCTTATTTTTAAAGCTACATTTCTAAATGCTTTTGAAACCAACAGTGTTGTTTGATTGTGCTGATAGAACCCAGATGGGAGGGGGGAGTTTTGGGGTTTTTTTTTTTTCTTTCATCATTTGAATCATTGCACAAGCACTGTATCACCTAGAAACAGAGGGTGATTTCAGGACAGTGCTGTGGTCACAAAGCATGGTTAAGTTCGGAAAAGCAGCAGGGAGGAAAAAAAGTGCCTTCTGATTCGACACTTCCGTTCTGTGTGATTTAAGCGCATATCTAGTTACAAGGTTTCTTTGGCAAAAGCAATTTTTTGCACTGGAGTTAGCCAGGCAAAGCCAGCGTTCCCCTGGCCAGGAGAGTTTGAGGACCCATCTGCCTCACACATCATTAGCAGCATTGTTTGTTTAGAGCCCTTCTGTAGAATCTTTATTCACGGAGAAGTAGAAGAAAACTCAAACAGCCCAGCTGGATTTCCAGGTCCTGGGTGGAATTTGTAACCCCTTTGACTTCTCAACTGAGAAAATTGGATGCGGCTGTCACAGAGAGAGAATAAATATGGAACCCCACAATGCTATGCTTGCAGCCACTTTTATTCCATTGAATTTCACACATAATGAAAGGCAGGCATACTCTGAGAGGCACAGAGCTGAACCAGTGCTGGGAGTCCTGCAATTCCAAGTAGGTTGAGCTGGTGACAATTCTGGGCGAGATACTTTAGTCCCCTTTCGTTGGCCGCTGGCTAAAACACGCAGGCAGTAATATCTCCTCCTGTTATCCTACTGCAAGCGTTCTACTTTTAAAGCTAAAAAAACTATGAAAAAGGGAATATAATTGGTTAGTAAACACCTAAATAATGTATGCCCTCACGAGTAATCAAAGAAAGGCAGTTTAAAATTTGATAGCATTTTTTCCCTATTGTGAGAAAGAATTTTTTTAATGATAATATCCAAACATCTTAATTCGCTTTTGTCATTTAATACTAAAACCCAGTTTAGTGTTTTATTGGGCTTTACTTTCATGAAAGGTTGGGAATTCTAAAAATAACTTATTTTGAAAGAGTAATGAAGGGCCCAATAAACTTAATGGTCCAATTTAAGCGATTGATTGACTGGTCAATAGATGCTAGAGAAGTTAGGACTGGAAAAGACGGTAGGGCTTATGTGGCTCTGCCCCGTCATTTTCTAACTGAGAAGGCTGGAACCTAGAGACGTTGTGTGACTTGTCTGGGGTCACACGGTTGTACGGAGGCTGGAATTGCATTAGTAAAACACGAGTTCTTATTTAGATCTTGTTCTCAGCAAATAGCTTCACATAGGATTAAACTTTTTGTTTTCAATACCTCAAGGATGTTGTGCTTCCCTATCTTTCCAGACAGACAAGATGTCCAAGACCTCAAATCAGGCACTATTCCCTCATTCACTCTTTCTCCTTAGATGAGCGAGTGGCTGGATACCTCTACATCTTTAGAAAAAAAATTTTTTGAGATACAGTCTTACTCTGCCATCGAGGCTGGAGTGCAGCAGCATGATCATGGCTCACTGCAACCTCCAACTCCTGGGCCAAGCGATCCTCCCACCTCAGCCTCCTGAGTAGCTGGGACTGCAGGTGTGCATCACCATGCCTGCCTAATGTTTTTATTTTTGTAGAGATAGGGGTCTCACTATGTTCCCCAGGCTGGTCTGGAACCTCTGGGCTCAAGTGATCCTCCCACCTCGTCCTCCCAAACTGCTGGGGTTGCAGGCGTGAGCCACCACATCCAGCCTAGATCTGTTTAATGGGGATAATAATCCTTGCACAATTGATGCCTGTTTGATAATCTTA
This sequence comes from Theropithecus gelada, assembly GCF_003255815.1. Taxonomy (NCBI): domain Eukaryota; kingdom Metazoa; phylum Chordata; class Mammalia; order Primates; family Cercopithecidae; genus Theropithecus; species Theropithecus gelada. The sequence goes on along the minus strand of NC_037679.1, from coordinate 103,134,951 downwards.
GAAACCCCTTGAGCAACTACAAATAAAAATAAGGTGTGTACAGTCTAAAAGGGGGATAAAAAGTATATAGGTAAGTCTCGCCGGGCACGGTGACTCACTCCTGTAATCCCAGCACTTTGGGAGGCCGAGGTGGGTGGATCACAAGGTCAGGGGTTCGAGACCAACCTAACCAACATGGTGAAACCCCGTCTCGACTAAAAATACAAAAATTAGCTGGGCGTGGTGGCAGGCACCTGTAATCCCAGCTACTCAGGAGGCTGAGGCAGGAGAATTGCTTGAACCCAGGAGGCGGAGGTTGCAGTGAGCCGAGATCGTGCCACTGCACTCTAGCCTGGGCGACAGAGTGAGACTCCGTATTTAAAAAAAAAAAAAAAAAGTATATAGATAAGTCTAATACAAAACAGAATAAATGTTGTAAGAGGTTGTACTCGGTAAGGTCTTGCTGTTCCTTTAACAAACAAATCTCCCAAATGTAAATTGGCTCTAAAATCATAGAAATTTATTTCTAGCCCCTGTAAAAGCCAAAATAGATGTTCATTATTAACAGGCAGGTCTCTCCTGGGTAATTTTGGGGTCTGGACTTCTTCTGATTTATCACTCTATCTTTGGCCTGGTTTTGAAGGCCACTATGCTTGTGTGCATCAAGCTGAAAGAAGAAAAGTGGGTTTGGAGGTCTCCTGGTTGGAGATTTTTAGAGGCCAGCCCTGGGAGCTGCAGACATCACTTCTTCTAGCATACCTTTAGATAGCACCCAGCCATGTGACCACCTCTTGGTGCAATGGATGCTGGGTAATATAGTCCAGCAACATGCAATTTTAGTGACCATCAAGTGATCTCTGCTACAATGGGCTTTGAGGGTCCAAAGGAGGAGGATGTCATATGAGAGTGAAGTAACTTCTTGGACAAATCCACACATGCCTAGGAAAGCATAAATAATAATTATTTCTACTGTTAATGGTCATTGTGTCTTAATTTTAATTAGAGAGTTCTGCAGACTCCTCCTAGTTGGTGGGATATGTATCTCAAGTTGTTTGTATTTTCAGGAGCGGTGACTATTTCTGATCCATGGCCTGTGCTGACAAGATAGCCCGGATCCCAGGGAGATCACACCTGCTCCAGCGGTCTCATGCAGCTGGTGAGGTGACCACAGAAACAGTGGGCCCTCCCCAAAGCCACATGCAGATAGACTATAATCAGGACTCTTCATCTCCATTCAGCAGTGACCAGAGGCCAGCGGCCCAAGGCCTGTGCTGGTAGTTGGTTCCAGCTGCTGACATTTGTCATCCCATGGCTGCATAAGGCACAGACCACACCTCCTCATCTCCTTTCCACTCAGGCTGACAGTGCTCTCCTTCTGCCCCTTGTAGTGTTTCTACTGAATCAGACCTCCCAGCTGGGCTCCCACCCTCCAGACGCTTACCCTCCACACTCCATCCATCATTGTTGGAGCAAACAATTACCAGAGCTTTTCTAAATCCACATCTGATGATGCCTGTCCCCTGTTCAGATGCCTCAGATGTCTTCTGCAGATGACAGGAGACACCCAAACTCCTTATAAGTGGGCCCCAGTAGGAAGGTTCTGCTTCACCAAGATTTAATCCCTTTTGTTTGTCTTTAGATTTTGACTTTGGTTCTCTCTCTCTCTGGCTCTTTCTCTGCCCCTTCCCTTTTCTGTTTTCTGAAGTTGAATTTTGGACTTGAAACTGTGTTTTTCAGGCCTCTGTGCCTTTGCTCAGTGGGCGGGTCTCATTCTCCTATCTCGAGCTGTGAGAATCCTGCCTGTCCTCTTAGGGACAGGTTCAAATACCATCACCCCCAGGGAGCATCCGCACCATTGGAACGACATAGTCTCAGGTGTTTGGATAGTAATTGATAACCTCCATTATAACATATTGCCCTGCTAAATATTGTAATCACATACGTTTGCCTCACCTCTACAAGCTTCCTGTTACCCAACTTTGAGTAAGACCTAATAGATGCTCAATAATATTAGTTGATTTGAATTAACAGTCACAGAAAGAATTCCATTTAACTTACTTTTTGGCATTTTCACTGGGTCTGAACTTTTTTGTTTACTCTGAGTAGCAGATTTAAAACAGCTAACGGTTTAGTTCTGATCATGGAAAATTGCTCTCTGGGTCCTTACAGGACGGCTGCTTTTCCTAAAGATTGTCTGTAATGACGAGAAGTATAGGTTTTCACTGGAATAGAAAGTGGTTGCCTCCGCGGCTGGTAGGTGGGGTCTTGCTCCTGGGCGGTAGGTTACAGTTTGCTACCCTTCCCTTGAGTGTCAGGGTACTTTGCAAGTAACTCTGTTAAAGCTCCTACGGTACCACATTTACACAATAGATTTCAAATGGAAGTTTTGGTTTTGTACAAGTGATGTTTTGTTTTCTTGCCTGGCTTCCACTCTAGACCAGCACTATGAAAGAGTCCATGAACTCTCTGTGATCGTGGAAACGTTCTATAATCTGTGCTGTCCAAAACAATAGCCACTAGCCACTTGTGGCTACTGAGCCCTTGAAATGTGGCTTCTGCAATGGAGGAACTGAACATTTAATTTAAATTCATTTTTAATTTAAATAGCCACATGTGGCCAGTGGCTACCATCTTGGGCAGTGATATTGAGTTCCTAGGAGAGCAGCATTTTATTAATTTATTGGAATATCCCCTACAGTACTGCGTATTCAGTAAACCTACAATAAGCGTTTGTTAAATGATGAACGGTTAACATTTATTGAGTGCCTGCTGAATGCCAGGTGCTTCCCAGAGGCTGTCCTTGTGTTACCTTCATTTTCTGCAGAGCCCCGTGTTGGGGCAGCATAGACAGCAAGGCTTGACCCCGGTCATTGCAGCCTTCACCAAGAAAACAGGCAGCCGAGGGAGCAATTTAGCAAGAGTGTCAGGAGTTCCGTGAAACGAAGCCTGACAGAGCCATAAAAGAAACTAAAGAATATTGGTGGTGAACCAAAAGCCTCTGTAACCTGCCCAGGCCTGAATTTGGTGATCATGCTTTTGCCTGAGGCAGCCACAGAAGTTATTTAATTCTCAAAACCAGGGCCTGTGAGACCCACAAACCTGGTCTGGGGTTTGCCAGCAGGGACTCTAGTTTTGGCAAATGGAATGTGGGCTGCTTAGCATTGGAGAGGGAGACGGAAGAGGTGACCACTTTGGCTTTGAATGTTCTCATCAGTGAGGAACTGGTGCTGTGCCTGAGTGGGCATGAACTTGTTTTGCCTGTGGTTTTCTTTAGAAAGCTGCTTGGCTCCTCTTCTCTCAGAGGGTTTGGAAGGTCTTCCCCGCACCATCGAAGGAACAGCTTGAGACACAGGGGCGTCAGCTGGGGACAGCATTAGAGGGACCCACATTACTTAGAGCTACTGATTTCCCCCCAAATAAAAACCCAGGTGACATTTCTGCATGAGCAGTGAGTGACGAGGAGAATTTGCTTGCAGCCTCTCCGCTGCGCTCTGCCTTCAGAGTCCCTCTAGCCGCGGCCCCTGTGTTGCCGTTTGTCCCTGGGTACCTGACTGATGAAAACAGGCTCTGGGGTTCGTCATTGAAGGGGCTGTGGACCCAGGGGTGCTGTACTTCAGCCGTTCCATTCACTGCAACATTCATCTCCTGCCTGTTTACAAAAAATGAAATAATTATCCTATTCTTCCAAACGGAAATTACTAATTTTTGAAGCAGAAGGTTGACAGCTTCAGTAAGATTTCAAGAGAGCGAGAAGACTGGAATCAGGTGAGGCCAAAACTTCTTATCTAAACTTAGTTTCTGGGGTGGAATTACAGAATTGTTTAGAAAAAGAGTCAATATAACTACTTTCAGAAAATACCACCTGTGGAAATCCAGATTTCTAAATAGTGATTATGCATTTAGTACAATGATTATCATATATGTAATATGTATTTTTAAAATGTATATTGAGGTCCCTTTAAAGAACAGATGATAGGCTGGCTCATGCCTATAATCCTAGCAGTTTGGGAAGCTGAGGCAGGTAGATTTCTTGAGCCCAGGAGTTCAAGACCAGTCTGGGCAACATGGTGAAACTCTACAAAAAAATACAAAAATTAGCCGAGCATTGTGGCACGTGCCTGTAGTCTCACCTTCTCAGGATGCTGAGGTAGGAGGATCACCTGACCCCAGAGGGGTCACAGCTGCACTGAGCCATGATCACACCACTGCAGTCCAGCCTGGTGACAGAGTGAGACCCTGTCTCAAAAAAAAAAAAAAAAAAAAAAGAGGCCAGGCACGGTGGCTCACGCCTGTAATCCCACCACTTTGGGAAGCCGAGGCAGGCGGATCACAAGGTCAGGAGATCGAGACCATCCTGGCGAACACGGTGAAACCCTGTCTCTACTAAAAATACAAAAATTAGCTGGGCGTGGTGCCGGGTGCCTGTAGTCCCAGCTACTTGGGAGGCTGAGGCGGGAGAATGGCGTGAACCCGGGAGGCGGAGCTTGCAGTGAGCCGAGATTGTGCCACTGCACTCCAGCCTGGGCGACAGAGCGAGACTCGGTTTAAAAAAAAAAAAAAGAGAGAAAAAGAAAAAACCACATGACAAATTTGAAAGTCTTTTGGGGCCGGGTGCGGTGGCTCAAGCCTGTAATCCCAGCACTTTGGGAGGCCGAGACGGGCGGATCACGAGGTCAGATGATCGAGACCATCCTGGCTAACACGGTGAAACCCCGTCTCTACTAAACATACAAAAAACTAGCCGGGCATGGTGGCGGCGCCTGTAGTCCCAGCTACTCGGGAGGCTGAGGCAGGAGAATGGCGTGAACCCGGGAGGTGGAGCTTGCAGTGAGCTGAGATCCGGCCACTGCACTCCAGCCCGGGCCACACAGCGAGACTCCATCTCAAAAAAAAAAAAAAAAAGTCTTTTGGAACATGACTTGTGAATGCTGCAAACATTCCAAAATGAATGAGTGAAGTAGCCAGGAGAAATACAACAGAGAGCAGTGGGGATTTGGGAAAGTTAGAGAGCCTGTGTGCCTCCCACCAAGACATTCATATTCCAAAGATTTTTAAACATTGTGTTAGTCAAGGACACTTGGGCTGGGCACCGTGGCTCATGCCTGTAATCCCAGCACTTTGGGGAGCCTAGGTGGGAGGATGGCTTGAGGCCAGGAGTTCAAGACCAGCCTGGACAATATAGGGAGACCCCATCTCTACAAAATAATTTAAAAACTTAGGCCGGGCGTGGTGGCTCACGCCTGTATTCCCAACACTTTGGGAGGCTGAGGCGGGTGGATCACGAGGTCCGGAGATGGAGACCATCCTGGCTAACACTGTGAAACCCTGTTTCTACTAAAAATACAAAAAGTTAGCCAGGTGTGGTGGTGGGTGCCTGTAGTCCCAGCTACTGGGAGGCTGAGGCAGGAGAATGGCATGAACCCGGGGGGTGGAGCTTGCAGTGAGCTGAGATCGGACCACTGCACTCTAGCCTGGGCGACAGAGCGAGACTCCATCTCAAAAAAAAAAAAAAAAACTTAACCAGACACTGTGGCTCACACCTGTAGTCCCAGCTACTCAGGAGGTTGAGGTGGGAGGATCGCTTGAGCCCAGGAGTTCGAGGCTGCAGTGAACTGTGATCGTGCCGCTGTACTCCAGCCTGGGTGACAGTGAGACGATGTCTCCAAAAAAGAAAAGAAAAGACAGCTGTCTGCCAATTGGTGATCCTGGTTTTAAAAGTTGCATGATTTCCCCAGGTCCTTTAAAAATATGCTCCATTTTTCAAACACAGTAGTACATCTACTTGGTAGCACAAGACACATTTTTATTCTAATTAGCGCATGGCATAGAGAGACATTATCCCCCTGCCCTTGGTGGCGATCCAGAAATCCATTTATTTACTTCATTCACTCTATCTAAGCAGACAGGAATTTGCAGAAAACAGTAGCAATTGCACAAATCAATGTTTTTCCCCTATAGTACAATATCCCAAAATTCTAGAGCTGGTGAAAATAGATTACTTGCAAGACGAGAGCGCATCTAAACACCCCTCAATTTTCCAGCCCTTGAAAAGGAAGTGCACAGCCTTGTTCTCTTGAAACAATTCCTAAACCACACTCACCTGTTACCCATACACTTCTGCCTTTTTTCCTAAAGCATCTTTTTTTTTTTTTTTTTTTTTTTTTTTTTTTGAGACGGAGTCTCGCTCTGCCGCCCAGGCTGGAGTGCAGTGGCCGGATCTCAGCTCACTACAAGCTCCGCCTCCCGGGTTCACGCCATTCTCCCGCCTCAGCCTCCGGAGTAGCTGGGACTACAGGCGCCCGCCACCTCGCCCGGCTAGTTTTTTGTATTTTTTAGTAGAGACGGGGTTTCACCGTGTCAGCCAGGATGGTCTCGATCTCCTGACCTCGTGATCCGCCCGTCTCGGCCTCCCAAAGTGCTGGGATTACAGGCTTGAGCCACCGCGCCCGGCCTAAAGCATCTTTTAAAACTATTTTAATTCATCAGTATTCAGGAGAAGGGAAATTCCTCTTTCTTATCATCTGCACAGAATAAGACTTCCAGTGGACTTTTGCTTGATAACTGGGGAGAAAATTGTGCTTTTCCAAGTCAGATGAGTCATCTGGGATCTGCCATTTCTGGGAACTGAACAGGGACCTAGAGTCTTGGGGATTTGCTCTGCCTACTTTGTGGAATTTATTCTCACAGTGCATGAGTTGGTCACTTTCACACTGCTGCAGGCACCAGGGGCTGGAAGCCGGGAAGCTCTATTCTCTGGATCTTCAAGCACTAGATTTTAGTGTGAAGGCCTCAGGATTTATTTCTGCGCCCCTGCCACCCTGCACTGTGATTGGGTCTGTTTTGCCGTATGCTTCCCAAATTATGTACATTATCATTGGGAATGATACACACATTTCTGGGGAAGAGTAATTTAGCATTTTTCTTAAGGGCCAGAATTTTTTTTTTTTTTTTTTTTTTTTTTTGAGACGGAGTCTCGCTCTGTCACCCAGGCTGGAGTGCAGTGGCCGGATCTCAGCTCACTGCAAGCTCCGCCTCCCGGGTTCCCGCCATTCTCCTGCCTCAGCCTCCCGAGTAGCTGGGACTACAGGCGCCCGCCACCTCGCCCGGCTAGTTTTTTGTATTTTTTAGTAGAGACGGAGTTTCACCGGGTTAGCCACGATGGTCTCGATCTCCTGACCTCATGATCCGCCCGTCTCGGCCTCCCAAAGTGCTGGGATTACAGGCTTGAGCCACCGCGCCCGGCCTAAGGGCCAGAATTTAAATCTCGTCACTCCTACTGAGCCCCCAGCCCCTCCCCACCCCAAGACATTTCTTCTGCAAGCCAGAGAAACAATGAGAAAAGACACAGAATATTTGGGCGATGAGGCTTCCCAAAGGACTGCTGGGGTCATGATGGAGCTGGTACAACCCTCTCCCTGCCCAATTTTTTATTTTCATTTCTACCAACTGTAGATTATACACACACACAAGCAGATCACCCAAAGGAATACTATGCCTCAGGGCTAGGAGGATTCATGGAGCAAAGCTTGGAAGGAAGAACTAGAGAGAGACCTAGAGACAGAGACCCTCGGGAGAAATAATTAAGGCTGGCAGGGAAAGGCTGTGTTAATTGAGCTGAGAAGAAAGATGAGCATCCGGGGATTCTTGTAAGAGGCAGTGGAATTTGCAGATAAAGTCATTGGTACATTATTGGATTCGTCTTTGGTTACTACCTTTTAAAAATGACTTTTGGGGAAGAATGGTATCTAGAAAAAAAATCATGCAAGAGAAAAAGCTACAGGACTAAATGGTAATAACTGACCGAAAAAAAAAAAAAAAAGCGAGACAGAGGGTGATTTTGCCAGATCCTCATTTCCTGGACTGAGCAAGAGAGGAAGCGAGATGCTGAGTCGGCTCCTGGCATAGGGGCTGCCTTTCATGTGCGGTTGATCCAGGCCTGGCACTGCATGTGCAACACCCATGTGGTTTGCACTGAACTCCCTCACACCAGCCCCACCTGCCCTCAAATAGTTATCCCACGTGGTTGTCCCTGTACCTAAATTTCCCAACATTTGTTTCTTTTTGAGTATGAGGATCCTCTTTTTTAAGTCAAAAAATAAAAATAAAAAAAATCAAATGCCCCATGAGACTATAGTTGTACTTTCCACCAAGAAAATATATAAAGACCTTCAAGCCATTAGGTATTAATAAGACTTTTTCATTTTTAAATATTTTTGTTGTATAATGTAATGCAGAAAATTGCATACAGCATAATATATGCACAACTTAATAAACTGCTATAGTGTGAACTGCCGCATATCCATCACCAGGTTGGAAAATAGAACATTGCTGGCATCCGGGGAACTTCCTTTAGCTCCTTCCTCATCACAGCCCCCTCCCTCGGAAACCGCTCCCTGTTGTCATCATTTCCTTGCTTGCTTTTCTTTATGGCTTAACCACCAACGTGTGGGTCCCCAAACAAGATAGTTTTGCTGTGAATGAAACCATAGTTCATATACTTTCTTGTGACTTGCTTCTTCTCAATATTATGTTCAGAAGGTCCATGCATGTGGTTGCATGTAACTGTAGTTTGTTTTCCTTCCTGCATAATAATTCATGGTCGTAGTATCTCACAGTTAATTGTTCTGTCCATTCTATTGTTGATGGATAGTGTTGTTTCTGGTTTGAAGCTATTAAGAGTGTTGCTATTCTTTTTTTTTTTTTTTTTTTGAGATGGAGTCTCAGTTTGTCACACAGGCTGGAGTGCAGTGGCACCATCTCAGCTTACCGCAACCTCTGCCTCCTGGGTTCAAGTGATTCTCCTGCCTCAGCCTCCCAAGTAGCTGGGACTACAGGCGCCTGCCACCACGCCTGGCTAATTTTTCTATTATTAGTAGAGTCAGGTTTCACCATGTTGGCCAGGATAGTCTTGATTTCTTGACCTTGTGATCTGCCTGCCTCCGCCTCCCAGAGTGCTGGGATTACAGGTGTGAACCACAGCGCCTGGCCGGTCAAGAGCGTTGCTATTCTTGACAAATTTCCTGATGTACAGACATCTCTGGTGGGGTGGGATTAACTGCACCATCAGGAACACTTTAAAAAAATGTAACAGCTTTCCTGAGGTATAATTTACATACCATACAGTTCACCCATTTAAAGTGTACAGTTCAGGCCAGGTGCGGTGGTGCTCACACCTGTAATCCCAGCACTTTGGGAGGCTGAGGTGGGTGGATCACATGAGGTCAGGAGTTTGAGACCAACCTGGCCAACATGGTGAAACCCTGTCTACTAAAAATACAAAATTAGCCGGGCGTGGTGGCGTGCGCCTGTAATCCCAGCTATCTGGGAGACTGAGGCAGCAGAATCACTTGAACCTGGGAGGCAGAGGTTTCAGTGAGCCAAGATCACACCACTGGACTCCAGCCTGGGCGACAAGAGTGAAACTCTGTCTCAAAAATATATAAATACATAAATAACAAAATAAAATACATAGTTTTACTTGAAGGCCTTAGTGTATTAATTCATTACTTATTTCCATAGATGGCTTAAATTACAGTGGTTCTCATATTTTCATGAGCATCAGAATCACTTGCAGGGCTTGTTAAGACAGATTGCTGGGCTCCACCCACAGAGCTTCAGATTTAGTAGGTCTTGGTAGGATATTTCTTGCCGCGGGGCAGGGTGGCTCACGCCTGTAATCCCAGAATTTTGGGAGGCCGAGGTGGGCAGATCACAAGGTCAGGGGATCGAGACCATTTTGGCTAACACGGTGAAACCCCGTCTCTACTAAAAATACAAAAAAATTAGCTGGGCGTGGTGGTGGGCACCTGTGGTCCCACCTACTTGGGAGGCTGAGGCAGGAGAATGGCATGAACCCGGGAGGTGGAGCTTGCAGTGAGCCAATATCGCGCCACTGCACTCCAGCCTGGGCAACAGAGCGAGACTCCGTCTCGGAAAAAAAAAAGAATTTGTGTTTCTGCCGGGCACGGTGGCTCACGCCTGTAATCCTAGCACTTTGGGAGGCCGAAGTCGGCAGATTGTCTGAGCTCAGGAGTTGGAGACCAGCCTGGGCAACATGGTGAAACCCCATCTTTACTAAAATACAAAACTTAGCTGGATGTGGTGGCCTGCACCTGTAGTCCCAGCTACTTGGGAGGCTGAGGCAGGAGAATCGCTTGAACCCGGGAGGCAGAGGTTGCAGTGAGCCAAGATCAGGCCACTGCACTCCAGTGGACCACTGCATTCCAGCCTGGGCGACAGAGCAAGATTCCATCTAAAAAAAAAAAAAAATTTTGTATTTCTAATAAGTTTCCAAATGATGCAGATAGAGTGGACCACACTTTGAGAAACCTGGTTGCTGGCTGTTACTTTGAAAGTTAGAGAACTGGCGTGGGGAAATTCATTTATTCTCTCAAGAGATAAGAATGGGACATAAGACACTTGGAATTTGTTAGAGAAAAAGAGGTCAATTAGTAGGCTCTTGTAGTAGCTCAGAGTGAGACAGTAAGAATGGTGAGTAGGGAATATATTCAAAAAACACTATAAGGCCAGGCGCGGTGGCTCAAGCCTGTAATCCCAGCACTTTGGGAGGCCAAGATGGGCAGATCACGAGGTCAGGAGATCGAGACCATCCTGGCTAACACAGTGAAACCCCGTCTCTACTAAAAAATACAAAAAACTAGCCGGGCAAGGTGGCGGCGCCTGTAGTCCCAGCTCCTCGGGAGGCTGAGACAGGAGAATGGCATGAACCCGGGAGGCGGAGCTTGTAGTGAGCCGAGATCCGGCCACTGCACTCCAGCCTGGGCGAGAGAGCGAGACTCCGTCTCAAAAAAAAAAAGAAAACACTATAGAGATACAGTCAAGGGACCTTGGCAATTGATTTGACTTGGAAGGCAAAGGAGAGGGAGGAGTCACAAAGGACACCAACATTTCAGGCCTGGATCCAGGAAGAGAATTGAAAGGCAGAGAACATGCATGATTGAAATGAAAGTGTGTAATCAATCAGCATTTTAACTTCTATATTTGGCTCTCTAGGACGTTTCACTCAACCCACATTTTATGATCAAAAGGACAGTACCCAGGGTGCCTGGTCCCCTGTGTCTTTGACCCCATTCCTGCAGTGTTACCCCCAGAAACTGGAAGCACGTCATCATGGGAGTTTTCCTGGATAACCGATACTGAATTATCGATGGGAATACCAAATCAGATTTTTAAAATGTTAATTTAACTTTTACTTTTTTAGAGACCTCTGTCATCCAGGCTGGAGTGTGGTGGTACAATCAGAGCTCACTGCAGCCTTGACGTCCTGTGATCCTCCCGCTTCAGCCTCCTGAGTAGCTGGGATTGCAGACATGTGCCACCATGTCCAGCTAACTTTTTTTTTTTTTTTTTTTTTTGGTAGAGATGAGGCCTCGCTATGTCGGCCAGGCTGGTCTCAAACTCCTGGCCTCAAGTGATTGTCCCACCCCGGCCTCCCAAAGTGCTGAGATTACAGGTGTGAGCCACCATGCCTGGCCCCATATTAGATTGTGGAGGGACTACATACATTGCACAAACAAGCGATTCTGAAAACATTGGAAATTGTTGAAGTCCTCCTTTATTGCACTCTCTCTCCTCTTCTTCCAAAAGGACCTTAAAATTTTCTCTTTGGCCGGGCGCGGTGGCTCAAGCCTGTAATCCCAGCACTTTGGGAGGCCGAGACGGGCGGATCACGAGGTCAGGAGATCGAGACCATCCTGGCTAACACAGTGAAACCCCGTCTCTACTAAAAAATACAAAAAACTAGCCGGGCGAGGTGGCGGGCGCCTGTAGTCCCAGCTACTCGGGAGGCTGAGGCAGGAGAATGGCGCAAACCCGGGAGGCGGAGCTTGCAGTGAGCTGAGATCCGGCCACTGCACTCCAGCCTGGGCGACAGAGCGAGACTCCGTCTCAAAAAAAAAAAAAAAAAAAAAAAATTTTCTCTTTAACCAAACCACATCATCACGTGAAACCCTTCCTGCTCTTTTCCTCCTGCTAAAAGCCCTCGCGTTCTTCAAGGCCCTACTCAAATCCCACATCCTGACTACAGCTGCTCCCTTAGGCTCTTCTGACACTTCTTATGGTACACTTTTCTGGACAGGTTTTCTCTTTTCCCCAGCTAGACCAATGCACCTTGGGGCGCTCCCCAAGGTCTTACACATTTTTACGTTATCTTATTAAGCAGTGCCAGACTTGAAGCTGAATGTGACTCATGTCTTTGAGGAGAAGACAGAGAGAGATATGTCTGGGACCAGGAATCTCCAAAACCTCAATTAGCAGTGGATTCTCAGATAAGGGGAGCCACGGTGGAAGCAGCTTCGTCACAGTGAACGGACCGAGTTGTGTGGAAGCCAAAGGGACTCTCCTGGTCTTCACGAGAGGCTGGCCTTCCTGGCCTGCTTCCTCTTTCCCTGACAGCCAGAGGGGGCCTTTTCTTTTCTTTCAGTCAACAAATATTTTTCTAGCAAATGCCCTTGCGCAACGTCCTATCCACTGAGGAGAAAATGATAAACAAGACCTTTTCCAGAGCCTATGAGGGAAGAAACAAAAGCACAACAGAGGAGCCTGCCACACTCTTCCTTGTCACACTAAACGCCGCGGTGAAAACATGCGAGAAGCTAGAAATAGAATGATGCTGCTGGGGGCCTTCTCTGGGAGGGATGGTCAGGGAGGGCCTCTTGGAAGGTGTGGCCTCAATGACAGAGGAGCCTGCTCTGCACACAGAGAGGAGAAGTCAGCAAGGCACAGCGGGGAGAAACAGGATGGGGTTGGGTGAGGAGGTATAAGGAGTTCCGGGTTCTAGAGCACAACATGAAATCCTAAAGAGGATGGAAAGGTTGGCGGGGTCAGATTCTGGAAGGCGTCGTGTAATCAGATGAGGAGTTGTGACTCCATCCTTTAGAAGATAGGAAACCTTTGAAGGGTTTTAAGCGGAGAAGTCACATGGTCAAATCTAAGCTTTGAACAGAGCTCCTTGATCGCCATATCCATTGAAAGGCAAGACAATTTTGTGCTATCAAAGTAGTCTTCTCTTGCTGAGGATATAGTTTCTTGGTCAGTTTCACCGTTAAGACTAATCTAAAACGTCCTTCCACGTTCTCTCCAAACCTTATGTTTCTTCACATTCACTCTGTACCTCACCTCTGCCGGTGTCTCCCATGAGCCCCTCACACTAAACCCGGGTCCACCCTTCCAGACCCTTAGCTCTTGACCTGCTTTGTCTTTTTCATCCCCAAGTAAAACTAAGTACAACTCTTTAAAACTATTGTATTTTAATTCCTTCAGCTTTAAGCAGCCTGGCCTGTTCTCAACCCACATATCATTTTGGCTAGAGGAGAAGTCTGGCTCTTTCTGCCCACAAGGCTGTGTGTGTATCTAAGTATGTGTATTAATACTAGTAACTTTGCATGTTTTATAAACCGTGCTTTTTGTGTTACCTGCTATATATCAGAATGTTGTTTTCTGACTTTCACACTATTCGCAGCCTTAGTAACAGGGCCATGGTGCAACGAAGAAAAGAAAGCAGGCCCGGTGTGGTGGCTTACGCCTGTAATCCTAGCACTTTGGAAGGCCAAGGCAGGTGATCACCTGAGGTCAGGAGTTTAAGACCAGCCTGGCCAACATGTTGAAACCCATCTCTACTAAAAATGCAAAAATTAGCCAGTCGTGGTGGTGCGTGCCTGTAATCCCAGCTACTCGGGAGGCTGAGTCACAAGAATTGTTTGAACCTGGGAGACAGAGGTTGCAGTGAGCTGAGATCATGCCACTGCACTCCAGCCTGGGCAACAGAGTGAGACTCTGTCTCAAAAAAAAAAAGGAAGAAAGAAAGAAAGCAGAGAAGGTGTTATGCTCTAGTGACAGAGAGGACCTGTATTTGGGGAAGAGTATGGATTCCAAGCCAGGGTCAACCATTCAATTGCTGTATGAACAATTACTTAATTTTAGTTTCCCTATTTTCTCCTTTCTTCCTTTCTTCCTCTCTTCCTCTCTTTCTCTCTCTCTCTCTCTCTCTCTTTCTTCTTTCTCTCTTTCTCTCTTTCTTTCTTTCTTTTCTTTCTTTTCTTTCAATGGAGTCTCGCTCTTTCACCCAGGCTGGAGTACAGTGGCGCGATCTCAGCTCACTGCAACCTCCGCCTCCTGGGTTAACGCCATTCTTCTGCCTCAGCCTCTCAAGTAGCTGGGACTACAGGCGCCTGGCTAATTTTTTGTATTTTTAGTAGTGATGGGGTTTCACCACATTAGCCAGGATGGCCTCGATCTCCTGACCTCGTGATCCGCCCACCTTGGCCTCCCAAAGTGCTGGGATTACAGGCGTGAGCCACCGTGCCCGGCCTTAGTTTCCCTATTTTCAAAGTGAGAATAATAATGGCATATGCCACAAATTTTAGTAAAGATTAAATGAGAAAAATAGATGTGAAACACAGTTCGGTGCACTAGGAGGTGCTTAATAAACGTTGATTAATACTAGCTATTGTCATTGGTTATCAATCAGAAGACATTTGTTACTGCTGAGTAAAATGATACTGGGCACAAAGAGGCTCTCAGAGAAAGTCGAAAAGGTAAGTTTGAACATTTAGGAAGCATTTGATATACTAGAGAAGTAAGACGTTTATACTTCACCTAAAAAACAGCCCAAGGCAGCATAAGTGGGGTAGGGAGGTGCAGACCATGAGATACATGGATTCATAAAGGCCAAAGAGGTCTCAGGGGATGAGATTCTCATGGGGTGGGATTAATCAAGCATGGTTTGATGGAGGGAGCGAATCTTGAGCATGGATGTGAAAGGAGCTTCAGATCTGGATTGCTGCAGAGCAGAGGAGAATGCTTCCTTGGGAAGAGGATCAGAATGAGGTCTTGGAGGAAAAGTGGGGTTTGTTCTAGGAGTAGAAGGAGATTGGAAAAGGAGACCTCATGTTGGGAAATACAGGAAAACAATGAGAGGTAAGATGAGACCAAATTGGAAATAAATAATTGGGAACCACTGTAAGTTTTCAAATAGGGGAATATTATGATGTCAAATGAGTATTTGAAAGAAAACTGGTGTTGTATCTATGTGCACTTGTGAGTGAGACCATGGAGAACTACTCTGGTGTTCAGATGTCAGGAGGGTGAGTACTCACTTGGAAATTGGGAAGGAAATGAGTGAACCTGATGTATATTTTAGGAGGTGTTTGTCTATTGTTCTGAGGTCCAAAAACAGCCTTTCTCTACAACAAGAGAGAAAGGGAGAGAAGGCACAGGACTCCAGCTAGCGACGCCTTGTCCTCCTCCACCTGCCCCTCCCCTGCCCCATGGAAATCACCCAGGCTGAGGCCCCCACTTCAACAGCAATGCAGCCAGGAGTTCACAAAGGGAAGCATTTCCTTTCCAAAGACTGCTGAGATGGTTTACCCTGTTATGCCAGGAATGTGAACAAAATTGCAAATGTATTTTTATTCTTTCGTTTTTTCTCTTTTTTTTTTGAGATGGAGGCTCACTTTGTCACACAGGCTGGAGTGCAGTGGTGTGATCTCAGCTCACTGCAACCTCCACCTCTGAGGTTCAAGTGATTCTCCTGCCTCAGCCTCCCAAGTAGCTGGGATTACAGGTGCGCACCACCACGCCCAGCTACTTTTTGTAGTTTTAGTAGTGACGGGTGTCGCCATGTCGGCCAGGCTGGTCTCGAACTCCTGACCTCAAGTGATCCTCCTGCCTCGGCCTCCGAAAGTGCTAGGATTACAGGCATGAGCACCACACCCGGCCTGTTTTTTTCTGTCTCTCTTTTTTTTTTTGAGACAAGGTCTCAATCTGTCACCCACGCTGAAGTGCAATAGCACAATCACGACTCACTGCAGCCGTGAACTCCTGGGCTCGAGTGATCCTCTAGCCTCAGCCTCCCCGGCGCCACCACGCTCGGCTAACTTTACATTCCTTGTAGAGGCAGGGTCTCACTGTGTTGCCTAGGCTGGTCTTGAACTCCTGGGCTCAAGCAAGCCTCCCACCTCAGCCTCTCAAAGTGCTGGGATTGTAGGTGTGAGCTACTGCACCTGGCCACAAGTGTATTTTTATTTTTATTTTTATTTTGAGACAGAGTTTCACTCTTGTTGCCCAGGCTAGAGTGTAATGGTGCGACCTCAGCTCACTGCAACCTCCACCTCCCGAGTTCAAGCAATTCTCCTGCCTCAGCCTCCCGAGTAGCTGGGATTACAGGTATGTGCCACCATGCCTGGCTGATTTTGTATTTTTAGTAGAGACAGGGTTTCTCCATGTCAATCAGGCTGGTCTCGAACTCCTGAGCCACCACTACAGGCCAAGTGGTTTTTTTTTTTTTTTTTTTTTTTCAGACGGGGTCTCGCTCTGTCGCCCAGGCTGGAGTGCAGTGGCCGGATCTCAGCTCACTGCAAGCTCCACCTCCCGGGTTCCCGCCATTCTCCTGCCTCAGCCTCCCGAGTAGCTGGGACCACAGGCGCCGCCACCTCGCCCGGCTAATTTTTTGTGTTTTTAGTAGAGACAGGGTTTCGCCGTGTTAGCCAGGATGGTCTCAATCTCCTGACCTTGTGATCCGCCCGTCTCGGCCTCCCAAAGTGCTGGGATTACAGGCTTGAGCCACCGCGCCCGGCCATTATTTTGTATTTTTAGTAGAGGTGGGGTTTCACCGTGTTAGCCAGGATGGTCTCGATCTCCTGACCTCGTGATCCACCCGCCTCAGCCTCCCAAAGTGCTGGGATTACAGGCGTGAACCACCGCGCCTGGCCGCCAAGTGTATTTTTAAATTACACATTCTGTAGCTCCCCACTGGGTGACCAAGTAAGAGTGCTTTTCTTTTCTTTCAGTCAACAAATATTTTTCTAGCACCTCCCACATACCCTTGTGTACGATCCTATCCAATGGGGAGAAGACGGTAAACAAGACCATTTCCAGAGCCTGCGAGGGAAGAAGCAAAAGCACAACAGAGGAGCGTGCCGCACTCTTCCTTGTCACACTAAACGCCGCAGCTAAAACATGCCAGAAGCTAGAAGTAGAATAATGGCGGTGGGGGCCTTCTCTGGGAGGGATGGTCAGGGAAGGCCCCTTGGAAGGTGGGACCTCAATGACAAAGGAGTCTGCTCAGCACCCTGGAAGAGGCCCCCACCTAGGCTCGTGGCTATTTCTGGATAGGTTTCTAGGTGTGAGGGCGCCTGTCTGGGGAGAGGGGCAGATGTGGGAGGTGGCTCCATTTCCTGCAGGAGTCCTGCGATGCTCGAGGCCCTGGGTGCTGGGAAGTCAGTTCTAGACATCGGTGGGTTTGTGTACATGGCTAATGACCTGAAATCAAGCCCTCGTCCTGTGGGGCAGGGATTTCATTTCAGGCACTGCTCTGAAGTATGGTGGAAAGCACAGAGTTGCTTGGGGTCTCAAGTCTACCTGTCCTGGTCTCTCTTTTTGTTCTTTTAACTCTAGGCTGGATGGGCGTGGCCCCTTAAGGAAATGAAAATGGGTTACTGAGTCCTAGCAGAAAAAGGAGGAGATCTTGGAGTTCCTGTCTTCCAACACGCACTTCTTTGGTTGTGATGGTGAAGTGGGACAGTGCCATCTCAGCAGGGACCTTGGATGTGCCCTAGAGGGGGTCTTGGAGGTGTAGCGGCGTTGCACCCCCTCCCACCATCCTGCCTGCCCTGTGGTTTTGGTGGCACAGATATTTCAGAGAGTAGTGTTCCCGAGAACCCTACATCGAGTATACTACCACCCCTTCCCATTCTTGATTCTGGTCCCCTCTTTATTTTCCTCACAGTATTCACTGGACCTAACGTATTATGTATTTGTTTGTTCACTGCCATGTCTCTGGCACTTGGAGCAGTAACTGGCACATATTAGGCACCCAGTGCGTAACTCATTTGATTAATGAATGTGTTGAATGACTGAATGGATGAATGAAGAGGAGGAACAGAGCAGATGTCTGACCAGCTCATTCTGGCTTCTGGAAGGATCCTGATTGGGAATTTTGCGTCTTTCCCTCCCCACTGCCTCCTAGTCACTACTAAGGAATAGAGACCCTGATTCCTACATTTTTTTTTTTTTTTTTTGAGGTGGAGTCTTGCTGTGTCACCCAGGTTGGAGTACAGTAGCACCATCTCAGCTCACTGCAACTTCCACCTCCCAGGTTCAAGTCCCAAGGAGCTGGGACTGCAGACATGTGCCACCACATCTAGCTAATTGTTGTATATTTTTTATTACAGATGGGAGTTCACCATGTTGGCCGGGCTGGTCTCGAACTCCTGACCTCAGGTGATCTGCCTGCCTTGGCCTCCCTAAGAGCCCCACATTCTTTTTTTTTTTTTTTTTTTTTTAGACGGAGTCTCACTCTGTCGCCCAGGCTGGAGTGCAGTGGCCAGATCTCAGCTCACTGCAAGCTCCGCCTCCCGGGTTTACGCCATTCTCCTGCCTCAGCCTCCCGAGTAGCTAGGACTACAGGCGCCCACCACCTCACCC
The DNA here is from genome assembly GCF_003255815.1 of Theropithecus gelada. Classification (NCBI taxonomy): domain Eukaryota; kingdom Metazoa; phylum Chordata; class Mammalia; order Primates; family Cercopithecidae; genus Theropithecus; species Theropithecus gelada. Next base: position 103,116,528 of record NC_037679.1, on the reverse strand, counting down.
GGCTAGTTTTTTTTTGTATTTTTTAGTAGAGACGGGGTTTCGCTGTGTTAGGCAGGATGGTCTCGATCTCCTGACCTCGTGATCCGCCCGCCTCGGCCTCCCAAAGTGCTGGGATTACAGGCTTGAGCCACCGCGCCCGGCCAGAGCCCCACATTCTTAACTACTGTGGTATGTTTGAATTGACACTTGCATCTTAGGAAGGGGAAACTTTTTAGACCCTGAGGAAATCCGTAGTTATTGCAAAGGCCTTTCCCTGCCTGTTGGGCATTTACCAGATCTTTCTTCCTACACAGAAGAGAGCCTCTCCTGGTTGGATCCTGCTATAAATCTCACTAGTGACCCACAAACAGGGGTCCTGATGTGACCTGCTCATTAACACAAAACCATCAGTCCCCATACAGCTTCCTGACGCCCCAGTCAGGTGGAGGCGCAAAGTTTCCGTTCTGCCCGTGCTGATGAAACCAGTCGCCAGCATTTACCTTTCTAAGGGGTCCTTTCTCCTCCCACCCCAGCCTACCCCAGCATGAGAATGTAAGAGAATGTAAGAGAATGTAACAGCTGCCTGGCCTCAGTTCTGTGGCCACTCAAGAATTGGCTCGCATCTGTCTGCCTGGACAGAGAGCGTCCTGAGGGGGTTGGGGTGTGTGTATGTGTGTGTGTGTGCGCCTGCGTGCACATGTGTGTATAGGGGAGTTCAGTTTCAGGTACCACACATCTGGAAGTCGGAGAAAGAAGCCACTGCAGATGTTAGAGCCATTCGTAGGGGGGCAATTTAAAAAAAAAAAAAAAAGCATTTTTAATAGGCCCAGAGTCTGGTGGAAAGTCTGGGGCGGGGCGGGGGGCGGGGGGTGGAGTGGAAACAGCTGCGGGAGTGATTCTTGTCTCCATATATGTTTATAAGGCACTGAGGGCGGGATTAGCAGCTCCTGGGAAGTCTGGCCCTAGTCGCTGTGTCAGCCTGTCCTGGGGGCAGTCAAAGCCGCAGTGACCATTAGCAGGCACCCAGGCCTGTCTTTGGCTCAGAAACGGTGGCCCCCAATGTAGCCTGGGTTGAACCTAGGAACTGCAGGACCGGAGAGATTTCACTGGAGCCTGATGGAAGGGTGACAGGTGAGAGGCACTGGTGTGAGGGACAAGTGTCACAGGTGGGGAGGAAGAACGCCGCTATCTAGTGGTGGAAATGTGTGAGGATCAAAGTCCTCAGGGAGAGAAGGTGTTGCAGGCGGCAGGGTGGTGAGCTGGGCATGGGCTGGGCAGGAGGCTTCGGGGACTCGGAGAAGCAGGAGGGCATGGGCAGCCTTAGCTCTGCAATCCCGGGAAGGACTGGTAGGTGGAGTTAAGGATATTTGGACTAGGAAACGCTTTGAAGCTTTTCTCTTGTCCTCCCTACTCGGGACCTGGTCCCCTCCCCTCCATAAAACCATTAGCTCCTGGTGCCAGCCCTATCTCTGCTCCATCTCTCTTGGTTCCAGTCGGTGCATTCACAGACCTTCTGCCCTGGGGGACGAGGAGGATTTATGGGGGGAGGGGGAGGGGGAGGGGCATCCTTCAGAGGAGGGGAGGTCTGAGGAGAGTCGGGTGTGGGGGCTGTTAGTCCCGGGCTGGAGGCCGGCTCATTTCCGAGCTGGCTCTGCATGACAAAGGGAAAGGAGCAAGTTTCTTCTTTGATCTGCCCCTTGCCGGCCCCACACACCTGCCTGTTGGTTCCCCCGCTCCAGCTGAGACTTCTAGAAGGAAAAATCAAAAGGGGGTGGGGGAAAGGCTGTGTCCCAGCTCTCCAGGATCCTGCTTGGGCCACCTTCGTCTCCTGGTGGCCCCAGGACAAAAATACTTCCTGGGCCGATGGCCCGAAGCACCTGCCGCCCCCTCCCGGAGAGCCTGGGGACATCGACGCGCGAGAGCGGCGCAGTGAGCCGGGGCTGCGCTCGCCAGGTCCGGGGCCTCGGGGGCCCGGGGAGGCCGCTGGAGGCGCGGGTCACGCCCAGACGGAGGCCCCAGAGGACCGCAGGGGAGCCGCAGGGGGCGTGTGTCTCAGGCGTCGGCTCGCTCCAGGGTCCGGAGCACGGATCTGCCGCGGGCCTGACGGGCTGGGGACAGGGGTTCTCGGGGATGGATAGAGGAACAGGCGTGAGTTACAGCAGGCAGGAGGCCGAGAGGTGGGAGGCTCGGGAGCTACCGGGGAAGGGCCGTGGCATCTGGAAGATGCGTCCTCAGCTCAGGCATTTGATGCCAGAGCTGCCGCCTGGCGTTGGCAGTGTCCTCGGTGCAGCTGCTGGGCAAGATGCTCAGTGCCGCCCTCGAGGGCCACGGTGCCAGGAGGGGCTGGGGCCGTCTAGGGAGGCGCCACCTCAGCCACCAAAGCTTTCCGGGCGGGCGGTTCGCGGTGTGGCTTTTACATTTCTCAGAGAAGGTGCCTTGAGAAAGTGAAAAGTGCTTGATCTGTACACAAGGGTTGGGACTCAGAAAATCTGCTGCGGGTGAGAAGGGCACAGATGGAGAGGGGAAACTCCTCCTTGGGTGTAGGTAAATCCAATTCACCAAAATTTTTTCATCCCAGGAAGGAGAGCCTGAGGGTCAGAGAGAAATGAGTCTCTGGGCTGAAATGAGAGGTAGGGACGTAGGGGAGTGGATAGGATGGTCCTCGTTTCTTTGCACGTTCTGCAGCAAGGACAGGTGTGTTTTGCAACAGCCTAAGTGGTCTCCCGGGTGCCGAACGGAGGAACGCAGCAAGCTCCACTCTTGGAATTACTTGTTTTCATTTCTGTTTCTGGTTTCTCAGATCATTATTTCTTTGGAAATTAAGCCCTGCGCAGGGCTCCCACAATTTGGGGTAAGAGACAGAAGTCCTAGGGTGGGAAGATGAGCGGTGGGAGGTGGAGACTGGAAAGAGGCCGAGCTTCTTTGTGGGGAGCAAGCAGCATGTAAGCATCCGTGCACTTTTCTCCAGCTCACCCCGGCTCCTGGTGTGCCCTTATCCGCTGGGTTTCCACACTGACTCTCCATTTCTGTTTTCTCCAGGGAGCCCTACTCTGGAAGCTGTCAGTCCCAGGGCACTGGGGAGGGCTGAGGCCGACCATGCCCAGCCTGCTGCTGCTGTTCACGGCTGCTCTGCTGTCCAGCTGGGTTCAGCTTCTGACAGATGCCAACTCCTGGTGGTGAGTGAGAGGGGCTGAGGTCCTGCCTGCACAGCCGGAGGCTGCCTTCAGTGGCTGAGATGAGGAGGAAGGACACCGTGTGTCCGTGGTACCTTGATTCCTAGGAAAACTAAGGGCCTTTTTTATCCCAGGACAACTAAGAATGCTCTGTGCCTCTCTCAGCCCTTACCTGTGTCAGGGTTCCCTGAGGATAAAGGATCCGTTCATTTGATTTTTTTTCTCTAATCCTGTCCACATTCCCTTTTCCTTGGACCTTCCCTCGTGCCCATGAATTGTTAGAAATTGCTCTTGGGTTAACAAGAATATCAATACTTTGCAGTTTTTTGTTCCTTTGTTTTGTGTGTTGTGCTGGTAGGAGATAGAATTCCTCTTTTCTAAGTCTGAAGGCCAGATGAGGGGTTCACAGCGCCATGGGTGGCTGGCTTTCTTCTTGTGTTTTAAAGGCTATTGTCATTGCCAAGTTGACATGGAAATGGCAGGCGATCACCACCTATTTTGCATGGTCTCTGCCACTAGCATTTTTACTCAGATGGCAAATCTGCAGCCTTCTCATCTAACACTCTTTTTTTTTTTTTTTTTTTTTTTTGAGACGGAGTCTTGCCCTCTCGCCCAGGCTGGAGTGCAGTGGCCGGATCTCAGCTCACTGCAAGCTCCGCCTTCCCGGGTTCACGCCATTCTCCGGCCTCAGCCTCCCGAGTAGCTGGGACCACAGGCGCCCGCCACCTCGCCCGGCTTGTTTTTTGTAGTTTTAGTAGAGACGGGGTTTCACTGTGTTCACCAGGATGGTCTCGATCTCCTGACCTCGTGATCCGCCCGTCTCGGCCTCCCAAAGTGCTGGGATTACAGGCTTGAGCCACCACGCCCGGCCTTCATCTAACACTCTATATGGCTGGTAGATGATGAGCAAAAGGGAGAGCCTCTGAACTGGTGAAGAGTGGATGAGAGGAGGCTCAAAGTGAGACATGGCAGTGAAAACATGTAGAATAGATCGTGATGTATGTAAAGTGATTGGATGTTAACGGCACAGGGGAGTCCCATGCAAAGGAATTGATTGCTTTCATGGCTTACCATGCACTTGGGCTGCACTGAACTAGTCACTCCTACTCCTTGAATGAGGCCTGTGCTCTCCCGTTGAGGTTTGGCTCCTTTTGCCCTCTACCTAAAATGAAGAGCTGCCCCCCACCCCTTGTCTTCTTATCTGCCTGCCCCCCCATTCTTAAGATCCAGTTCAGGCCGGGCGCGGTGGCTCAAGCCTGTAATCCCAGCACTTTGGGAGGCCGAGGCGGGTGGATCACGAGGTCAGGAGATCGAGACCATCCTGGCTAACATGGTGAAACCCCGTCTCTACTAAAAATACAAAAAACTAGCCAGGCGATGTGGCGGGTGCCTGTAGTCCCAGCTACTTGGAGGCTGAGGCGGGAGAATGGCGTGAACCCGGGAGGCGGAGCTTGCAGTGAGCTGAGATCCGGCCACTGCACTCCAGCCTGGGTGACACAGCGAGACTCCGTCTCAAAAAAAAAAAAAAAAAAGATCCAGTTCAAATTCTGGCCATTTCCCTATAAAGGCTTCTCTTCAGCCTTAAGAGCTATTTTCCTCTCTGATCACAGCAGATCCAGACACTGGAGTCTGTCTGGGGCATTTGGCCTCTTGCGTGTCCTTTGTGTTCATGCCTCAGCTTCCTTCAGTTTGTCCTTTGAAGGCCAGAACTCTGATTTACTAATTTTTCTTTCCAGGGCCTTGTACACAGGGAAGCGTTCCCTAAATGTGCTGAATGAATGACTTCATGCTGCACACAGGCGCATGCTCACGCCTGGGCCTTACTTTCCCCTTTCTGGATTGCTGTCATAGGTCATTAGCTCTGAACCCGGTGCAGAGACCCGAGATGTTTATCATCGGTGCCCAGCCCGTGTGCAGTCAGCTTCCTGGGCTCTCCCCTGGCCAGAGGAAGCTGTGCCAACTGTACCAGGAGCACATGGCCTACATAGGGGAGGGAGCCAAGACAGGCATCAAGGAATGCCAGCACCAGTTCCGGCAGCGGCGATGGAACTGCAGCACAGTGGACAACGTGTCTGTCTTTGGGAGAGTCATGCAGATAGGTAAGAGGCCATTACAAGAGGGCTCAGCTAAGGAACTGCACTCGTTTGGGAACAATGAAGCGCTCTCAGGACTGGCACAGGGAGAGCCCAAATGGAGCCTAACTGGGCTCTCTCTAGGCTTGGCAGCGGTGTGCACCAAGCACCAAGAGAGGCACATGAGGAAGTGGGCTCTGGGAGGCTGCAGAAGCCACACGCTTCATGGTCCTCTAGCTCTCTGCCTTCCAGCCTCACCTGGGGCAGGCTGCTTGGGACTCATTGAGAGGGGGCAGAACATCTGAGCTGATTTAGAGTGGATTAGGAGAGCTGCCCATCGCCACTGCCTTTGTCTCTCAGCACAAGAAAGAGCCTTGGGTAGAGAACCAGAAATTGCAGCCCTGAACGTCTGTTGGATTTTTGTCTTTTCCACTTGAACCTTTGAAACAGAGATAGAAATGTTGGGCCAAACTGGTGATAGCTGTCACTAACCCAACCCCATCCAGTCCCAGCTTTTTCATTTGAAAGGGATGTGTGAACCTGGGGGAAGGGGTCAGACGAAAGAAAAGATGAGAGGGAGAGGGCCAGGTCTTCCTGGATTCCTGTCCCTTCCCCTCTCCCACTGCTGGCCAAGGATTCTTGGGCTACTCTATGGCTTAGATGGAGGTGTGATCTGAGGTCTAATTGTTTTCGGTCCTTTTGAAATGCAATCCTCCCCTCTCTGGCAAGAAATTGAGAAATCCGGCCCTATTCTACTGGGTCTTATCCCCAGGGCCATAAAAGCGAAGTGTTAGAATGCTGTGTTCCTTCTGCCTGACATTCTCCCAGAACACCTCCCTTCAGAAGGTTCCCTGAGGCTGGAGTGCCCTCAGAGAGGGATTTCAGCCTGGCAGGGGAGTTGGGGAAGTAGAGATTTCTTCGTGCTCCTCTCTTAGGGAGGATACTCGGAAGGCTCCTTGCCCCTCCCACTTATTCCAGACCTCTTTCCCTACCCTCTCTGTCCATATCGAGAAGTAAGGCCCAATGCAGTGGCCTGTAATCCAGCACCTTGGGAGGCTGAGGCAGGAGGATTGCTTGAGGCCAGGAGTTCAAGACCAGCCTGGGCAACATAGTGAGACCTCTGTCTCTATTAAAAAAATTTTTTTTTTTTTTTTTTTTTTTTTAGACGGAGTCTCGCTCTGTAGCCCAGGCTGGAGTGCAGTGGCCGGATCTCAGCTCACTGCAAGCTCCGCCTCCCGGGTTCACGCCATTCTCCGGCCTCAGNTTTTTTTTTTTTTTTTTTGAGACGGAGTCTCGCTCTGTAGCCCAGGCTGGAGTGCAGTGGCCGGATCTCAGCTCACTGCAAGCTCCGCCTCCCGGGTTCACGCCATTCTCCGGCCTCAGCCTCCCGAGTAGCTGGGACTACAGGCGCCCGCCATCTCGCCCGGCTATTTTTAAAAAAATTTTTTTAAGAGAGAGAGGGAATTAGGCCGGGCGCGGTGGCTCAAGCCTGTAATCCCAGCACTTTGGGAGGCCGAGACGGGCGGATCACGAGGTCAGGAGATCGAGACCATCCTGGCTAACAGGGTGAAACCCCGTCTCTATTAAGAAATACAAAAAACTAGCCGGGCGAGGTGGCGGGCGCCTGTAGTCCCAGCTACTCGGGAGGCTGAGGCCGGAGAATGGCGTGAACCCGGGAGGCGGAGCTTGCAGTGAGCTGAGATCCGGCCACTGCACTCCAGCCCGGGCGACAGAGCGAGACTCCGTCTCAAAAAAAAAAAAGAGAGAGAGGGAATTAAAGATGGGGAAAGTACACGTTGAAACTTGCTTCTCTCTTGCTTCCTTCGGTATCAACTCAGGGTGCGTGAAAGGAAGGTCCTAGTGTTCCTGGGACAGTCTTGGGGGCAGCTTTCCCAACAGAGTGGACTTGGGGGTTTAGTGGGATTTACTTACAGTTTATTGATTCTTCTCAAACCCACTTGGCATTTGTCTCTTCTTTCTGGCGAAAATCTTGGCAGCACTCCTGCCCTGTGTTGTGGGCAAGGAGACTAGGACGGCCCAGGTGCAGAGAGAGTCTCCTCTGATCTCTTCAGTGGAGTTAATGTCTCTTGGGGACCTAATGTAGGCCTGATGTTGGCTAGATCCTTTTCATGTGTATTTCATGTGCCTAAAGGCCCCAAAGTGAGGCTGTACCTTAGGAAAGAAAGGGGTTGGCAAGAAAAGACACCCCGCTGGGTTCAGATGCGCACTAGGTGCCTAGCGAAAGCAAACCCTGTCGAAGAGAGCCTGGTGAGTCCTCGGTCGCCCTATCTTGAGAATGACAAAGGCTTCCTTTCTCCTTTGAAGCTGCTGCGAAAGTCGGTCACCAGAGGGCGGCAGAGCAGCTTGGAGAAGCCTCTGCCCGTTGCCCAGCCTCTGCCCAGGGAGCTTGGAGGCACCTTGGGCTGCTATGGAACAGAGAGGGCATGAAATTGTTCTGCTCTCTCCTGTAGGGGAAAGACACGCGTCCCTCATGGCTTTTTTTTTTTTTTTTTTTTTTTTTAGCCGTTTATTCTTGAGGTGGTTAGAGATTCAGCTCTGAACTGTTGCATATATAGATAAACCCCAGCGTTGCATGTCCATTCTGAAACCCCGAATTACCTCTTTCTTGCTGAAGGTAGCAACAGTAGATGGCACTCAGTAGGCTTACCCAAGGGCCCAAAGGCTGCCCCATGAAGGCAGAGCTACCCTCACTCAGCTTCTGATGAAGCCCCGACTGAAAGAGGCAGGCAGCGCTCCGGAGGGCAAATCTGGACCCCAAACAGTCATGATAGGGTAGAATCGTCTGAGTACAAAATGTCGGGTGTGTTAGTTCAGCTGCAGGTACGTGATTTTAGAAGGCAGTTCTGAGAGGGCTGATTCAACTCTGAAAAATGTGTTTGCTAAAGAATGATAGAAATAAATCAGACATATGTAGCTTGGAAAAGTGAAAACGTAAAAGACTTAATAGTTGTTTTCAAACACGGAAGAGCTGTCAAATGGGAAAGGGATTATACACAGTGCAACTGCAGCAGGCAGAAATCATAAGGAGGCATATTTCAGCTTAATACAAGAAGGAGCATTCTGGTGATTAGAGTCATTTAAAAAAAGATGGAATGGATTGCCTTGAAAATCCAGCCCACTTCTCTGAGGAACTCTGTAGAGGGCAAGCTCCCGGTGGATATGGAGGATAGCTCGGGGCTGCAGCCTGGGAGACTCCCTCCGTTCCAGGATGCCATGTCAGGTGGTTGAGGCTGCATTTTAAGGAGATGAATTCCTTAAAGTGGGGCCCAGACCCTCCTCCCTGAGAGCCTCTTTGGCCATCTTACCATCCCCAGTGCTCCTTATCTCATTCTGAGCCCCGTAGACCAGGTCCTATTGGCCAAATCACGAGTGTAACTTCCTGCCATCATTTCGGTTTTTCTTGGGCTATTCTTATTTCACAACTGACCAGAAGCCAGCCACTGGTTCATAGAGAAAAACGAACTCACTCAGCATGGTCTGTTTGTAAACTTCACTGTGTCATGCCCAGATAATCAAGAAGTAAGGCCAAGGGGGAGATTTCTCTAGACCTATTGATTGATTTCAGACTGCTTCCCTTTCTACCTCCTAAGACAAGACTGTGGGATTCTCCCTGGTTTAATCTCTGAGATCAGGATTGAATCTGTTTCCTGCTAAGAATCACTCCCTTCTCTCTGTATCTTAGTCCCTATAAGTATCATTTGTTATTTCTTATAACTGCTTTATTGAGATATATAACTCACATACCATGAAATTCACCATTTTAAAGTGTACAATTCAGTGGCTTTTAGCATATTCACAAGGTTGTGCAACCATCACCACTATCTAATTCCATAACATTTTCACCACTCCATAGAGAAACTGCATACTCGTTAGCTGTCACTCTCCGTATTCCAACCCCCAACCCTAGGTAACCACTATTCTTTCTCCACGGATTTGCCTATCCTGGGCATTTCTTATAAACGGGATTATATAATATATGGCCTTTCGTGACTGGCTCCTTTTACTTAGCACCATGATTTAAAGGTTCATCTGTGTTGTAGTCTACATATATTTCTTTTCTTTTTTTTTTTTTTTTGAGACAGGGTCTCACTGTGTTGCCCAGGCTAGAGTGCAGTGGTGTAATCATAGCTTATTGCAGCCTCCAGCTCCTGGGCGTAAGCAATTCTTCCACCTCAGCCTCCTGAGAAGCTGGGACTACAGGCACATGCTATCATGCCCAGCTAATTTTTTTTTTTTGAGATGGAGTTTCACTCTTGTTGCCCAGGCTGGAATGCAATGGTATGATCTCGGCTCACTGCAACCTCTGCCTCCTGGGGTCAAATGATTCTTTTTTTTTTTTTTTTTTTTTTTTTTGAGACGGAGTCTCGCTCTATCACCCAGGCTGGACTGCAGTGGCCGGATCTCAGCTCACTGCAAGCTCCGCCTCCCGGGTTCACGCCATTCTCCGGCCTCAGCCTCCCGGGTAGCTGGGACTACAGGCGCCCGCCACCTCGCCCGGCTAGTTTTTTGTATTTCTTAATAGAGACGGGGTTTCACCGTGTTAGCCAGGATGGTCTCGATCTCCTGACCTCGTGATCCGCCCGTCTCGGCCTCCCAAAGTGCTGGGATTACAGGCTTGAGCCACCGCGCCCGGCCGGGTCAAATGATTCTTCTGTCTCAGTCTCCGATTAGCTGGGATTATAGGTACCTGCCACCACGCCTGGCTAGTTTTTGTATTTTTAGTAGAGACAGGGTTTTACCATGTTGGCCAGGCTGGTCTCGAACTCCTGACCTCAGGTGATCCATGCTCCTTGACCTCCCAAAGTGCTAGGATTACAGGCATGAGCCACCATGCCCAGCTTAATTTTTTCTTTTTTAATGTTTTTGTAGAGATGAGGTACTGCTATGTTGCCAAGCTGTTCTGAAACTCCTGGCTTCGAGTGAGCCTCCTGTCTCGGCCTCCCAAATTGCTGGGATTACAGGTGTGAGTCACCACACCAAGTCACTTTTTATGGCTGAGTAATATTCCATTGCATGGATAATACCACATTTTGATTACCCATTTACCCACTGATAGTTTGGTTGTTTTCATTTTTTGCCTGTTATGAATAATGCCACAAGAAGCATTCCTATGCCAGTTTCTGTGTGGACATATGTTTTCATTTCTCTTGGGTATAAAGGCACTCCCAAGATATTGCAGGTTTGCAGGTTTGGTTCCACTGTACTGCAATAAAGTGAATATGCAATAAAGTGAGTTGCATGAATTATTTGCATGAATTTCCAGTGCATATAAAAGTTATGTTTACACTATTCTATCGTCTATTAAGTGTGTAATAACATTACGTCTTAAAAAAAGGTACATTTGGCCGGGCGCGGTGGCTCAAGCCTGTAATCCCAGCACTTTGGGAGGCCGAGACGGGCGGATCACGAGGTCAGGAGATCGAGACCATCCTGGCTAACACGGTGAAACCCCGTCTCTACTAAAAAATACAAAAAACTAGCCGGGCGAGGTGGCGGGCCTGTAGTCCCAGCTACCCGGGAGGCTGAGGCAGGAGAATGGCGTAAGCCCGGGAGGCGGAGCTTGCAGTGAGCTGAGATCCCGCCACTGCACTCCCGCCTGGGCGACAGAGCGAGACTCCGTCTCAAAAAAAAAAAAAAAAAAAAAAAAAAAAAAAAAAAAAAAAAAAAAAAAGGTACATTCCCTTAATTAAAAATATTTTATTGCTAAAAAATGCTGACAGAAACACAAAGTAAGTACATGCTATTGGAAAAGTAGCACTGATAGATTTGTAGCAGGATTGCCACAAACCTGCAATTTGTAAAAAACGCAACACCAGCCGGGCGTGGTGGCTCGTGCCCATAATCCCAGCACTTTGGGAGGCCCAGGCTTGCGGATCACGAGGTCAGGAGATCGAGACCATCCTGGCTAACACGGTGAAACCTCATCTCTACTAAAAATACAAAAAATTAGCCGGGCGCGCTGGCGTGCGCTTGTAGTCCCAGATACTCTGGTGGCTGAGGCAGGAGAATGGCGTGAACCCAGGAGGCGGAGCTTGCAGTGAGCCAAGATTGGGCCATTGCATTCCAGCCTGGGCGACAGAGTGAGACTCCGTCTCAAAAAAAAACCAAAACCAAGCAAACAAACAAAAAACGCAACACCTGCACAGCAGAGGAAAGCTGAGCACAGTAAAACAAGGAGCTTTGCCTGTGTTCTTAGGAGTGGGATTGCTGTGTCCTGTGGGAACTCTATGTTGAACCTCGTGACTGTTAGCCTTAGACTGCCAGATTGTTTTGCAAAGCAGCTGCACCGCTTACCATTCCCACCCACAGTAAGCGAGGTTTCTGTTTTTTCCATATTCTCACCAACTTGTTATTGGCCGTCTTTTTGATGATAGCCATCCTAGTGGATGTGATTTGGGCTTGCATGTCCCTGATAGCTTGAGTATTCTGAAACAGGCATTTTACTGAAATAGAACATATATTATATGAATTTTTAGGTGGGTCACCACAGCAGTAAAGGGGAGCATAGTTGGGATTTTCTACTGGAAAATGATCTGGGTATTAAGAGGGACCGTGATGAGTGTCTGGAATTGTAGGTGCTATAAATGTGGTTCCCAGTGCTCTTGAGTTAGCAGGCAGTGTGGATCCTGTGGAAGAGAGAGGAAGACAGTGTGGATCTTTCTAGACACTGTAATTCTAGTTCATTTTTGACTCCTGGCCTCTGCCACTGTCTAGCTAGATAATGGCAGCAGTACAGACAGATGTGCAGCTCATAGAGTGATGAGAAATGGCATCTGTGAGGGAGATATTTGTTAGGCTACGGTGTCCTACTCTTGATCCCATGATCTCTTCCTTAGCCTCATTCCGTTCGACTCCCATGTTCTGTGTGTTTCTGAATGCCTATTCTCCCCTCCGCTGAGGTCTCCCTCCTAGGAACCTACAGGTCATACAGGCTCTTCTGCAGTGGGTATTAGTGCAGGCCAGGGCTGGAGGGACTTTTGTTTTGTTTTGTTTTTGTTGTTTTTTTGTTTGTGTTTTTGAGACAATCTCACTCTGTCGCCCAGGCTGGAGTGCAGTGGCCCCGTCTTTGCTCACTGCAACCTCCGCCTCCTGGGTTCAAGCAATTCTCTGCCTCAGCCTCCCAAGTAGCTGGGATTATAGGCACCCGCCCCCAAACCCGGCTAATTTTTTGTATTTTTAGTAGAGATGGGGTTTCACCATCGTGGCCAGGATGGTCGAACTCCTGACCTCGTGATCCACCCGCCTCGGCCTCCCAAAGTGCTGGGATTACAGGCGTGAGCCACCGCGCCCGGCCAGGGACTTGTTTTATTCTGGGTGGTTTCCTAGGGCTGAGCTAGGGCCCAGAGGCGGAAATAAAACTGAGCCAATTTCAGCCCATTATAAAGAGACGTTTTCTAGCATTAGAGCTACAGGAAGCGAAAAGCGCTCCTCCTGAGCCCCCTGCCCCAGGAGCGTCAGCAGAGGCTGCGGTGTGCGGGTCAGTCGGGGGAGATGGGGAGAAGGGGAGAAGGACAGTCGCTGGGAGAGGACAGTGCACCCCCTTACTGCCCCTGCCTCGTTTTGCAGGTAGCCGTGAGACCGCCTTCACCTACGCAGTGAGCGCTGCAGGTGTGGTCAACGCCATCAGCCGGGCCTGCCGCGAGGGCGAACTCTCCACCTGCGGCTGCAGCCGGACCGCGCGGCCCAAGGACCTGCCCCGGGACTGGCTGTGGGGTGGCTGTGGGGACAACGTGGAGTACGGCTACCGCTTCGCCAAGGAGTTTGTGGATGCCCGGGAGCGAGAGAAGAACTTTGCCAAAGGATCGGAGGAGCAGGGCCGGGTGCTCATGAACCTCCAGAACAACGAGGCTGGCCGCAGGGTAAGCTGGGCCTCTCCGGCCTCCCCAGCACTGCAGACCTCCGGGGCTGTTCCCGGGCTGTGCCACCAGCTGTGGCCTGGCCATCAAGGAAACGGGTTCGTCTGACCGTGAAGATTCTTACCTACAATTGCAAGTTTAGATGTCCACACTATTGAACAAATCCTTTTCAAAATGCCTCACTTCCCAATGGGCACATGTGCTTTTTGTGTGTGTTTTGTTTTGTTTTGTTTTGTTTTGTTTTGTTTCACTTACTTTATTGTTTCACAGTTCCTAGAGGACTTAGGTGCAATGTTTGGATCAGAATTCCAGACATAATGATTAGAGCAGAGCTCTTGTCTTGGCCACCCCTGCTTTGCAACTTGAACAGATAATGCGATTGGGTGTTCAGGCCATTAGACCTCATCTAGGGTTTATGCTCTGTTAAAGGCTCCGGTAAAACCAGAGTCGACTTTTAAGAACTGCTATCATACGTATCCAGAAACCCAGTCAAAAAACATATTCAAGTACTAATGACAGACACACTTCTGTGCTAGGAGTTTTTAAACCTAAGTGGAAGTGTGAGAAGACAGCCATCTGTTTAAGGTTCAAGGAAACAGCCTCCCCAGTTTCATGTAAGATGTGACCGCCTTTTAAGCCTCAGTTTCAGTAGAAACAACAATGCAGGTTTGAGGGGAGCTTGGTTCATTGCACGTGCAGAGCACAGCTGGGCAGCAGCTTCAGGGCCCCAGGTGGCGTGCTGGAAAGCGGGAACCCTCTCCGCCTGCACCTTGTTCCTGAAAACCCCTCCTCTGGGCACACATCCGGCCTCCACTTTTCTTTGCTGTCCCCCATCATGGCTGCCTCTGCCACATGAAACTGGGGGGCCTGCCCCGCGAGACTGGAGGGCCTGCCCCACAGGAAGCTCTGCCTTTTGCTGCTTCTGCATAGTCAATGTTGATAGGGACCGAGGGCGACATGGGTGTGCACCCGGGTTTCCCCTGAGAAAGATCTGAGGTCTCAGCAGTGGGTGGCGAGAGGCTCTTTCTCCTGCAAAAAGAGCTCTCAGGAAACAGCACGGACTTCTTTCTTGGAGTGTTGTCCCCACTCGGGTCTATGTCAAGCCAGCTGGCTCTGGTTCCCAGGTGACGTATTGTAACAAAGATGAACTCACTCAAAAATGAGAATGGTGGCCAGGCGCAGTGGCTCACGCCTGTAATCCCAGCACTTTGGGAGGCAGGCAGGTGGATCACCTGAGGCCAGGAGTTTGAGACGAGCCTGACCAACATGGTGAAATTCTGTCTCTACTAAAAATACAAAAAATTAGCTGGGCATGGTGGTGCGCACCTGTAGTCCCAGCTACTTGGGAGGCTGAGGCAGGAGAATTGCGTGAACCTGGGTGGCGGAGGCTGCAGTGAGCCGACATCACACCACTGCACTCCAGCCTGGGCAACAGAGCAAGACTCCATCTCAAAAAAAAAAAAGAAAATGGCAATTTCTTAGAAGTTTAATGGTGGCACCCTGGTGATTCAGTAACAGGGTATGAATATATGCCTCAAAATTTCTTTACATAGCAAAATCTAAAAATGTGAACTCATGAGAGGCTGGGCACGGTGGCTCACGCCTGTAATCCCAACACTTTGGGAGGCCGAGGCGGGTGGATCACCTGAGGTCAGGAGTTCAAGACCAGGCTGGCCAACATGGTGAAACCCCATCTGTAGTAAAAATACGAAAAATTAGCCATACATGGTGGCACACGCCTGTAATCCCAGCTACTTGGGAGGCCGAGGCAGGGGAACTGCTTGAGCCGGAGGTTGCAGTGAGCCGAGATCGTGCCGCTGCACTCCAGCCCAGGCAACAGAGCAAGACTCTGTCTCCGAAAAAAAAAAAAAAAGAAAAAAAAAAGTGTGAACTCATATATTGGAGCACATATCAAAGAAATGGAATAGGAAGTGTCTTTTGTCTGAATGGGGATTTTGTGGTATTGGCTGGATGGAATGTGGTGCACCTGTGTGCATAGCATCACCCGCCGTGGGGTATCAGGTAGAGACCAGAGTGGATTATTTGCCCAGGGTCTTCCTTACACCTCCCCTATCCAAAGGCTACTTTTGTTTCCCAGAAAAGGACGTGTGTAAGGTGGTGTCAGTCTGTGGTGATGTTAGGAGTTCTGGTAGTTGCTAATCCAGGGCAGAGAGACTGGAGGCATCTCAGGTGACTTCTGCTCAGGGCGTGTGTGCAGCCTCCCGGTCTCTCAGGCACCCTGTCCGTCTCCCAGTCCATTTGCCCACGTCTTCGGGTGTCTGAGCCTGAGGAGTAGAGACGTCAGTGAAGGGGTTAAGATCCACACTTTATCTCTTGAATGCCCGGAGTCGATCCAGTTTTTGAGATCCTAGTTGAAACACTGCCCTCCCTA
Source organism: Theropithecus gelada (assembly GCF_003255815.1). Lineage (NCBI taxonomy): Eukaryota > Metazoa > Chordata > Mammalia > Primates > Cercopithecidae > Theropithecus > Theropithecus gelada. Next base: position 103,101,035 of record NC_037679.1, on the reverse strand, counting down.
GTCCCCGTTGTTAGTAGTTTTTCTCCCGCCTGATCTTCAGTCGGGCGTTCTTGCTCTTCTCAAGTATTCCTTACTCCACCTCTGCCTTGGGAGGTTGGCGGTAGGTTCCTGTGGGCAGGGATTGCCCTCTCTACCCCTTTGTTTCAACCGTCCCTGTGCTGTATGTGGGTGGGGCAAATGGATACGCACAGAGGAGTTCCGTGTTACCTCCTCGGGAGAGGTCAGATTCACAGAGGCTGCTTTCAGCTCTGCTGAGCTGTGCTATGGTGTCCGCACGTGCCTGTGACCAGGCAGGTGCCACCCACTCTTCCCCTTTCCTCTGCTGCTGAGTCTGTCTCACTTTATTGCCCTTAATTGTTTGTTGACTTGTCTGGGCTCTTATCTGGCAGCCTTCTCTCCCATCGAGCTTGTTTCTGGCTTGCACACCTTCCCTCTCTGTCTCCCCGCTTAGCCCCTTCCTTCAGGCGCCACACCTCTCCTCTTCCTTAACTCCTTATCTCTCCCTTTGCCTCTGCCTGCTTCAGGTTGGGAATTCCTGGCCCTCTCTATTTTTTATCCTCTCCAAGGAACAGGCCTCGGCCATCAGTCATCATCTGAGGCCGGAGGTATTCACTGCCTGCCTCCTCACACCTACACACAAAGTTCTCCAGCAAGGACTGAGTGATGGCTGGGATGGAAAATAGACAAGTATTTTAGAACCAGATTAAAAAGAAGAAAAGATTATCCAGGATCTGGCATCTTGACACAGAGTCAATCTTAAGCTCCTTTGCCAGAAGTTTCTCTTGGCCTGCAAGAGCATCTGATAGCTCCTTCTTAGACAGTGGCGACAGCACCCGCGGCTGATGTTGTTCTGCCACTGAAGGGTTTGTAAGCATTTTCCAGATAAAAGCCTGGTGCCTAATCCTGTGACATTCCTGTCTGTCACCAGGCTCAACACACCATTAGATAGAAGTGGAAGAGGAGCTGAGAGGGCTTTTCCAGGGACAAATTGTAGAACTAAAATATTTTTTAAAGCTTTTTTTTTTTTGGCTTTTTGAGTTAGTAGTCTGGGCTGAAAATTGGCATTTCCCCCTATCGCCTACAAAAGGAGCTTGTGTGTGTGTGTATATATATATTGATATATATATATCAATAGTAAAATATGAAAAAAAATGCAGATATTCCTATTTCTACAACATCTTTGAATTAGGGAAAGGATGGAGGGGGTGTTTAAACTGGTGCGCTTCCTCTTGGATTTGTTTTCCTAAAATTCTGGTCCTTGCCCTCCAGAGTCTTGTTCCGACTCTCCTTCCCCAACTCTGTCTGAGTGTTTGCCCTGCAAGAGATGCTTATCCGTGCCCTGAGCTGCTAAGCAACAAGGTGCGCAGTTTCCAACCCTTAATGTTTCCTTCTCTCAGCAATGCCAGACGCCTGTCATCCCTCTCTAAACCAAGGACCATTTCCAGAGGAATGTCAGGCTGCAGCTCAGACCCAGGGCATTTGGGCCGGAAGAGTAATTGCAGGTCCCGTCTTTGAAGTGTCTGTGGGAATGGGGTGTCAGTTCCTTTATGTCTTGGACCTGGAGCTGCCCGGCTAAGTGCTGGTGCCTTTCACCTTGGGAAGAGCCTTCCTTTCCTTCCTCCTCTGCTCTAAGCCAACTTTAAGCCCCAAGATGGGAGTGGATAAGTGCTTGTTGTTCTGACTCCTTTCTGGGTGGCCTTGGAGGTTAGTGAGCCTCTCTAGAGCTTCAGTTTTTCCACCATAAAATAGTGGGAATAATTCCGTCCCGGAAAAAACTCGGGAAGACTTTTGACAACAGTCATATGCACTGATGATGGCTGTGCTGTCTCTTGCACCTGCAGTGGTCTCTGCTTAGCTCTGAATAAAGACACAATCTGGGGGCTCTTGAAAAGAAATCTAAGAGAAACCCTTGAAAAATGAGTCCTGACTCAGTTGGTGACAATGGCTGTGCATAAGAAAATGGTCTGCAGCCGGCTTGCGTTTTCATCCCGCCATCTGCACGTCTGGGCCTGCTGCCAGGGTTGGTTGCCATGGTGCGTCCGTGTGCTGCCGTTGAAAAGCACTTTGTAAGCAGCTTTCTGGTCTGCTCTTGCTTTTACGTTTTGATTTGGGATAACTCAAGTTCGCATCTACTCCTCGTGGCGGTGTTCTGTGACTTCCGGGTTAGACTTGTTTTCCGACGACGTGCTCCCGCAGGCAGGCCCAGCCACTTGCAGTTCCCTTGCACGTTGCCTCACTGTGTCACTCCGCCTCTCCCGGGGGGGTCTGGGGGCTGCTAGGGAGGAAGACAGTGGTCTTGCTTACAAATGGATGGCGTATGGCAAGACTCCTGATGACTCCATGGAGCTAGTGACCACGTGGCAACATGGGGAAAGGGGCCATTTAATTCTCAGGGTATTTGACAAGATCAGGGAGAGTTTTGGGCTAACCAGGGCTATGCCAGGGATTTCTGTGATAGGCTTGTGATACAACTGGATTCTTTTTTCTGACTTGCGCTCCTATCATGCAAAAGCTCGACACATTTTGTTGTTTTCTTGTGTTTTGCTTTGTTTCTAGAGATGGAGTCTTGCCCTGTTGCCCAGGCTGGAGTGCAGTGGCACAATCCTAGCTTGCTGCATCCTCAAATTCCTGGGCTCAAGTGATCCTCCTTCCTTGGCCTCCCCAGTAGCTGGGACTACAGGCACTAGCCGCAGTGCCTGGCTGTATTTTGTTGGTTATTATTAATTTGTTTGAGGCTTTGATCAAGATGGAGATATCTTTGTTTTCCGATTGTGGAAAGGATGCATTGATTGTAACAGGTTTTGAAGAATGAGAAACTGACAGAGTAGAGAGTGAAAGTGCCTCGGTGCCATCCTCTTGGCTGATAGGAACAGGTTGCCTTGCCTCCCCAGTGTTATTTTCTGTGGCGCTCCTTTTATGTTTTCCCTCTGAGCACCCGAGCACCCTGGAAAGATCTTTGCATGCATTTGAAAAGCTATCTCTCCCCATACCCTACCCGCCCGTCCTGTGTAAGGCCTGTGACTACCCCAGCCACCCTCTGGGCCTCTTCTGCCGGGATCCTCCTTTTTACTCCCTTCTTTCTCCTCCCCTAGGCTGTGTATAAGATGGCAGACGTAGCCTGCAAATGCCACGGCGTCTCGGGGTCCTGCAGCCTCAAGACCTGCTGGCTACAGCTGGCCGAGTTCCGCAAGGTGGGGGACCGGCTGAAGGAGAAGTACGACAGTGCGGCCGCCATGCGCGTCACCCGCAAGGGCCGGCTGGAGCTGGTCAACAGCCGCTTCACCCAACCCACCCCGGAGGACCTGGTCTACGTGGACCCCAGCCCTGACTACTGCCTGCGCAACGAGAGCACGGGCTCCCTGGGCACGCAGGGTCGCCTCTGCAACAAGACCTCGGAGGGCATGGATGGCTGTGAGCTCATGTGCTGCGGGCGTGGCTACAACCAGTTCAAGAGCGTGCAGGTGGAGCGCTGCCACTGCAAGTTCCACTGGTGCTGCTTCGTCAAGTGCAAGAAGTGCACCGAGATCGTGGACCAGTACATCTGTAAATAGCCCGGGGGGCCTGCTCCCGGCCCCCCTGCACTCTGCCTCACAAAGGTCTATATTATATAAATCTATATAAATCTATTTTATATTTGTATAAATAAATGGATGGATGCTAAATAATGAAAAGATGAAAATGGAAAGGAAAAGCTTATTTAAGAGATGCTGGAGATCTTTGAGGAGTGGACTTCGCTGGTTCTCTCCTCCTGGTGGGTGGGAAACGGGGCTTTTCCTCTCCCTCTGGCGAGGACTCTCAGGATGTAGGGACTTGGAAATATTTTCTGTCTGTCCACCATGGCCTGGAGGAGGGAGGTTGTGGTTGGATGGAGGAGACGAGCTTGTCTGGAAGTCTGGAGTCTTTGTTGGTTAGATGACTGCCTGTGACCCTGGCCACTAGGCCAAGAGGCCCTACGAAGGTGGCGGGAACTCAGCTTCAACCTCGATGTCTTCAGGGTCTTGCCCAGAATGTAGATTGGTTCCCTAAGAGGCCTGGTGCTCTCTTACTCTTTCATTCCCGTGCATATGTGCAGCATCTACAGTTTACAGGAACGGCTCCTTCCCTAAAATGAGAAATCCAAGGTCCTCTCTGGCCCAGTGACCACAAAGAGCTCTGCACCTCCCGGACTTTGGGCCTGCCTTTCCAGTGAGAATTCTTCATCCTCCACCGTTCACTAGCTCCTGCCTGAAGAGGAATGGGGGCCGTTTGACCTGACACGTCAGGAAAGGCCTGAGCTGAATGTTTGTGCCTGGGCTGCAGAAGGCTGGGTGCGTGACCGGGCTGCGTGGACGTCATGCTGTCTTCCCCCCACGGGAGGGGAAGCTTGAGCTGCTGCTGTCACTCCTCCACCGAGGGAGGCCTCATAAACCACAGGACATGGCGACAGGTCAGGCTGGCGGGCCCGGCGTGCTCATCATCTCTGTCCCAGGTGTACAGTTTCTCTCTGACATTAAATGCCCTTCGTGGAGGTTTCGCTCCCTTTCCTTATTTGGACCCACACTGACCTTTCATGAGTCTCCTTTTATTTTTTATTTGATCTTTAGAACTCTCCTCCGCAGTGTGGAAGAGGGTAAGGAAACTGAGACTCCTTAGACTATATAGTCTGGTGATTAGGGAGAGGGACAGAAGAATGTTTTGAGAATTAAATAAGGTGATGCATTTAGGCATCACCCCAAGGACTGGCACACAGTTAGACACTCAGGAAGCGGTAGCCATTACTATTACTGCTGTGAACAAGGGAATTCAGAGATTTAAGCTGAAACCTCACATTTACCTTCCCCTTTCCCTTCCCCGATTTGATAGCGTATCAAGCGAACCCTGGCTTGTTCCCTGGGTCCCTGGTAAAGCACGGGTGATGGAGATGCCCTTTGCTGTCTGCTCTGTGTTACTGTCTGCAGTTTTGGACTCCAGTATCTGGGGCCAGGAGGGTAAGGCTGAGCTTGGGGATCCAGGAAGGGAGATGTTATTATCCTCAAAAGGGAGGAAGGAGTGATTGAGAGAGGCCCTGAGCCAGGCCGCTGTACAGTGACCAGCCTGCAGGTGAGCCGGTAACTACAGAAAGACTTTAGTCTTATTCTAGAAAACGTTATTTCTGGAGAAATAATTGCTGAGTTAATCTGGGTTATGATGAGCAAATTATTTTGCAAAACTGCTTAAAAGAGATTCTGCCTGAGGGCATTTATGCCATCCATACCACTTGTCTCTTTAGTGCCTGAAGGAGAATGTTCTGACCCAACCAAGAACCTCAGACCTAGAGTTATTTTACCTGTAGCTAACTCACGCTGTCACCCAGATTCCTTTGGTTGATACTTTCAAGGCGACATTTCATTTTCATGAAAGAAAATGACTGAAGTTATGGTCGGGCGGGGTGGCTCACGCCTGTAATCCCAGCACTTTGGGAGGCTGAGGTGGGTGGATCACTAGAGGTCAGGAGTTCGAGACCAGCCTTGCCTACATGGCGAAACCCCATCTCTACTAAAAATACAAAAATTAGCTGGGCATGGTGGCACATACCTGTAATCCCAGCTACTCGGGAGGCTGGGGCAGGAGAATTGTTTGAACCTGAGAGACAGAAGCTGCAGTGAGCCAAGATCGTGCCACTGCACTCCAGCCTGGGCAACAGAATGAGACCCTGTCTCGAAAAAAAAAAAAATGATTGAAGTTAATTGGTCTACAAAAGATGAAAACCATGTCCTTGTCTTCATTCGCTGACATTTAACCATCTTAACCACCTTTAACCGTAACTCTCCAGTTGCACGCATCAACCATGATGATAGGGTTTTGAAACACTGGCCAACATTACTGTTCTTCCCCACATCAGTTCTAGAGGTTTGGGGAATGACTTGTGTATCTGGTGCTCACACTAACCTGTTTTTAGAAGCCCCCAGAAATTAGCTGAGAATGGTTGTCCACAATCCCCAGAAGTCACTTCCATGTTCATGGAGGGAGGTGGATAATCCTTATCAGAGTAAGGTTTTCCTGCAGAGTCATGGCAAGTGGTGGAGTAAATCCATTTTCTTTCTGATGTGGGGGTAAGTTGTGTTCAAATACCAGCGTGGTTGTTGCATCCACTGACCTATTTTTCTAAGTAGGTGGGAATACGGTTATAGTTACTTGTCACTTGCTTGTTGAAGCCTGCTGGATTGACAGCTGTCTGTGAATCTGTGAAGTGACCAGTAATGCTGCGGGAATGCGGCTGGGGAATGTGGAAACCAGCTTGAGAAAAGCAAGTGAGCTTCTGCTCAGAATCATAGGATGCTAGAACAGGAAGGGAACAGGGCAATCACAACTTAAGCTTCTGGGGCTCCAGACAAGAACCTCCAGATCCTGAGCAGGTCCTACACCTCATTGTACTTATAAAAATGCAGAGTCCTGGGCCCCCAACACCAGGAATTCATATTCAGCTCGTTTGGGGCAGAGTGTGGGACCTGAAGGGATCCGATGCTGTTAGCTCAAAGACTACACTGGACTTGCAGATACGGAGAGCTAAGACCTGCCAGGAGGCAGGAAGCCTGGTCCTGATTCCCAGCCCAGTGCTCTTTGCAGCCCAGGCAGGGTTCCCTATACCTGAAATGTGTTATAACCAACACATAGTCTAACCAGATTGTTGCATTACTTGACCAAGCAGTCCTAGCCAGCCCAGAGAACCGTTCTGATGCGTTGGAAAGAGCTTTCTGGCACAGAGCAGAACTGATTTGCCTTGGGACGTTCCACCTCCCTCCTCTGTTTAGGATGGGTAGAGACCTACTGATCTAATTCCTGAATGTCTATCATAAGGCGATATGTTCTTAGCTATTTGTCTTTGCCTTATCTTCAAAAATTAAGATAAAGGTATGCCTGACTGCCTCCATTTAATAAAAAGACAGGATGGACAGCTAGAGGATGGGAGGGTACGAAGGCAGTCACAGGTATGGTTAAGGGTAGGGCAGGCTTCCATTCATCCAGGCATCGTGGACAGTCTCCAGAACGTGGATTCTAAGTCCTTACTTGGAGAGCCCATTTTGTTCTCTTCCACTCTCCATCCTTTGAGGTGAGAAACAAAACTTACTCTTTGTATTAAAACCTCAAATTGGCTGTTGCCTTGGAAATTCTGCCCTGCTTCCTCTCTTTAATCATTAGTATCTTATTTAAGCTCCATCATCCTCTGGAGTTTTAGGAACTAGCAAGATGTCCTCCATGAGACAGAGAGCTTACAGATGCAGTAGTTTATCAGACAAGCCCATTCCTTGGGCGGAGAGCCACAGCACCCTGAGAGCGTGGGGAAAATAGTGTTTCCATCTTCAAACAGGCTCTGCTCCATGCCAGACACCACTGACACTGGGCACATGGATTTTGGGAGAACGTGTGTGTGTGTGTGTGTGTGTGTGCGCGCGCGCGCACTCATGCACTTAGGCACACAGGAATGAATCTTTTTCACTAATTGGGTGGAGGTGGAGAGGCACCAGGGGCATGGAGTATGTAAAAAACGAAAACAACTCAACACTTGTGGCTGAGACGCTGCAGAGCCTGGGTTGTCTGTCTTCATTGGGAATGTTTGTCCTCTGCCTGGCTGGTGATGACAGGCTTCATATCTCTTGAAGGAATGTTGGGGAGCTGAGAAGGGCTGGGAGCCACGGTTGCTAAGTGTTACTGTTAGTTCTTTATTATGTAAGAATCTCTGCATTGTGTTGATACTAAAACAGTAAGTAAAAGGGCGGGTGCTTTCATTCTGCTTTTACATAAGAAGTATGGGAGTTTGCCCATTTTTCTCTGAAGTAAGAAGCTTTGGGCCCAGCATTGAGGATGGGACATCAGGCAGTGTGGAAGACTGAACCCCATTCACAATTAATTTTCTAGCTTGTTTGGAGAGTTTGGGCATTCCGCGTGTAGATTTTCCAGTCCTTGCTTCCTCCCTCTTGCTGCAGGTCTTTTGGTCTTCACGATGCTCAATTTGCAACCCTACCAGAAGCAGCAGCAGAAGACAGAGCCGAATCAGTTAATTTAGGCCTCCTAAGTCGTTTTGATAAACAACTGGGTGGGAGGAGGGATGGTTCAAATGAGATTTTAAGAATTACAGATGTATGTGTATTATCTGCTGCTCCACAGGAGAACTGAAAATAGACTGAAAGCTGCTCCCAGCCAAAGCCAGAAGGAAACTGCAGTATTGAGAGAGAGGAGAGAGAACAGACTCAAATCACTCGGGGCAAGAGAGGGTTTACTGGTGTGGAAACCGGGTCGTGGGGAGGCCTACAGCAGAATATCAGGAGGGGACTTCAGCGGGGGCCCAAGGAAAGACGTGAAAGAAAAGACACTATACAAAAGGTGAACCCTTTTGATCCCATCTTACTGTAAAGCGAAAAGGAGTGAGTACTGTTTTCAGTGACCCTGGCCCCATATGGGTGCTCTGCCTGTTGTGTCAGCCAGCTCTTCGGCTGGTACCTGGTTTGAAAGTTATGTCTTTCATATATTTATTTCCAGAGACCCTTTTAGCAGCAGTTACATTTCATAAAGGAATTTTTTTTTTTTTTTTTTTTTTTTTGAGACGGAGTCTTGCTCTGTCACCCAGGCTGGAGTGCTGTGGCCGGATCTCAGCTCACTGCAAGCTCCGTCTCCCGGGTTCCCGCCATTCTCCTGCCTCAGCCTCCGGAGTAGCTGGGACTACAGGCGCCCGCCACCTCGCCCGGCTAGTTTTTTTGTATTTTTTAGTAGAGACGGGGTTTCACCGTGTTCGCCAGGATGGTCTCGATCTCCTGACCTCGTGATCCGCCCGTCTCGGCCTCCCAAAGTGCTGGGATTACAGGCTTGAGCCACCGCGCCCGGCCATAAAGGAATTTTTAATATCTCTTTTGTTCCCTGCTATGTCTGCCATCGCCCACAACAATGCCTAGCGCAAAGAAAGCACTCAATAAATATTTGCTGAGTGAATGAATGATGTTTCTTCATGAACAGACGAGGAAACTGAGGCATAATGTGATTAACTGCCTGGTCCATCATATCATTTGTTCTATCAAAATTGCAAGTAATAGAAACCAATTTGAGCCAGATACGAAGGAGTATGACGGGAGGGGTCCCAGGAGTCTCAAAGACGCCAGGGTCTTCAGGAACTGACCTGGACACCTCTGGATCTCTCTCCCTTCCTCCTCTCTCCTCTGCGGTCTCTCTCTCTCTCTCTCGGTTCCAGCCACAGGAAGGGACTCTGAATCTCTCCCGGTCCTTGTCCCAAATTCCCAGGATGGGCTTCTGGTCAGGGCTCTGTCCACCATTGCATGACTTTGCAGCGGTTCAAGTCAATGAGTGGCGGGGCTGAAGAACCCATCGAGGTGAGAGGAGCGCTCACATTCTCACGAATTTCTCTGCGGATGGTTAGATCCAGAGAACACATAATCCGGCTGGTGTGAATGACACCCCTAAGTATTTACTCTGGAAATTCTCATGATTATCTTTACTGAGGAGTCTTTTATCTGTGAGAATGCATAATTATGGAACAAGTCCTGAGGATTATCTAAAATTACAAGTAAAAACTTGAGCCCACTGGTGTGAAGAGGAAGGTTTCTGTTCTCTGAATAACCCAGGACGGGACACACACCCGTTCATCTACCTTGCAGGGCTGAGGGAGCCAGGTTGCTAAGAAGCAGAGAATAGACTAGAGTCAGTGACAGCCCCTGGCTGGTATTCCGCCCTGCAGGTGCATTCATTCCTCAATACTGAGCTGTATTTGAAAGCAGTCATTCCTGTGGATGATTTAAAGGTATTTTCCCTCTGACAGGACCACACTACAGTATCAATTGCTTCCTTCATACATCTTCCTCATTCTTCAAGGCCTGAGTATGCCAAAAAGGAAGACCTGAGAGGGATAAGGGTTGCCAGGATGTTTCTGCGAATCTCCCACAGCTCTTGGGGGCACCCAGCAGGCACTTGAAAGCTGACTTACAGCCTGGTGTGGTGGCTCACGCCTGGAACCCCAGCACTTTGGGAGGTCAAGGCAGGCGGATCACCTGAGGCCAGGAGTTTGAGACCAGCCTGGGCCGGGCGCGGTGGCTCACGCCTGTTATCCCAGCACTTTGGGAGGCCGAGGCAGGTGGATCGCAGGAGGTCAGGAGTTCAAGACCAGCCTGGCCAACATGGTGAAACCCCGTCTCTACTAAAAATACAAAAATTAGCCGGGTGTGTTGGGTGCCTGTCATCCCAGCTACTTGGGAGGCTGAGGCAGGAGAATCCCCTGGACCAGGGAGGCAGAGGCTGCCGTGAGCCGAGATCGCGCCACTGCACTCCAGCCTGGGTGACACAGCAAGACTGTCTCAAAAAAAAAAAAGAAAAAAGAGACCAGCCTGGACAACATGGTGAAACCCTGTCTCTACTAAAAATACAAAAATTAGCCGGGCGTGGTGGTGGGTGCCTGTAATCCCAGCTACTCGGGAGGCTGAGGCAGGAGAATCGCGTGAACCTGGGAGGCGGAGGTTGCAGTGAGCTGAGATGGCGCCACTGCACTCTAGCCTGGGCAAATAGAGTGAAACTCTGTCTCAAAAAGAAAAAAACAAAAAACTGGCTTACACCCTGTGACTGGCCTTCTTTTGTCCTTTTTGTTTTGACAGCAAAAGCCATATAGTCCTTGAATGCTATGACAGGCAGGACACATTTGTAAAATAGGAAATAATTACAGTCACACTTTTTAGGTGCTATGTTTCCTTCCTCATTTTATTTTCTAACATGAAAGTAAACTTTTTAATGCACCTAGTGTCTCATCTGACAGAGAACACAGCCTTAGGTCAGAGCAGATGTCAGCCTGGAACCCGCTCCAGACTGGTCTGCAGTTCTGCGTCTGGCCACAGAGTGTCGCTACCTTCTCAGTTCTAGCCAAATAGCTCCGGCTCGCACCTTGGTTCAAAACAAATTTTTTTTTTTTTTTTTTTTTTTTTGGCTGGGCACAGTGGCTCACACCTGTAATCCCAGCACTTTAGGAGGCCGAGGAGGGGGGATCACTTGAGGTCAGGAGTTCGAGACCAGCCTGGCCAACATGGTGAAACCCTATCTCTACTAAAAATACAAAAAAATTAGTTGGGTGTGGTAGCCTGCACCCTGGTAATCCCAGCTACTGAGTAGGCTGAGGCAGGAAAATCGCTTGAACTGGGAGGCAGAGGTTGTGGTGAGTTGAGATCATGTCACTGTACTGCAGCACTCCAGCCTGGGTGACAGAGCAAGACTCCGTCTCAAAAAAACAAAAACAAAAACAATTTATAATTGTAAATTTTTTTAAAATGTTGGGTGGTGGGTCCTTGCGGATTGATGGCAGAAAACAGAATCTAGGCCGGGCGCGGTGGCTCAAGCCTGTAATCCCAGCACTTTGGGAGGCCGAGACGGGTGGATCACGAGGTCAGGAGATCGAGACCATCCTGGCTAACACGGTGAAA
>NC_037679.1:103053882-103089229 GCF_003255815.1 Theropithecus gelada | reverse complement strand
GGCAAGAGCGAGACTCCGTAAAAAAAAAAAAAAAAAAAAAAAAAAAAAAGAAAACAGAATCTAGACAGCAGAAAAGCTGAGTTCTAGATTTTTCGTTTGGATAAATGTGGGAAGAATTAGGTCAGTCTTATTTTACTTATTTTTAAAAGATTGAGTGAGGAGGGCAATGCAGTTAGGAAAGAAAACATGAAAGGAATGCCTTGTCCTGCTCGGCTGGACCCTCAAGACATCCACAGTGCTTTTCGTGCTTGAAGGTTATGATGAAGGAGGTGAGTAATAATTATAGCTACTATTTATCGAGTACGACTGTGTACCAGCTGCTTTACATACATTACATGTAATCCTGCAGTGTAGCCAATATTATCCACGTGTTTCAGATGGGAAAGCTAACACTCGAGTGGTGAAGCAGTATCCTTCGCCTCACACAGCTAGTAATTCATGCCGACTCCAGACCTCTTTCAGGTGGATTTCTGGGTAAGGAATTTCAGCAGATTTCGGGGTAAGGAATCTAGTCAGCTGAAATAACAGGTGCCCATTTCCTTCTATGTCTCAGGGAGTGTACAATAATCTTCCTCATCTTGCCACCATGGATTTTGAATGAGAAGAGTGACTAGGGAGGTTTCATTTGGTAGGGGCATATGGCAGGGGGAACTTGGGAATCCCGAATCTAAAGTGAACAGGCCAAGTGCGGTGGCTCACGCCTGCAATCCCAACATTTTTGGGGGCTGAGGCAGGGGGATCACTTGAGACCAGGAGTTTGAACCAGCCTGAGCAACACAGTGAGACCCTGTTTCTACAAAAAAAAAAAAAAAAAAAAAAGGCTGAATGCAGTGGCTTATGCCTGTACTCCCAGCCCTGTGGGAGGTCGAAGTAGACGGACTGCATGAGTCCAGGAGTTCGAGACCAGCCTGGGCAACACAGTGAGACCCTGTCTCTACAAAAAAAAAACACACAAAAAATTAGCTGGGCATGGTGGTGCCTGCCTGTAGTCCCAGCTACTAAGGAGGCAAAAGTGGATCACCTGAGCACAAGAGGTCGAGGCTGCAGTGAGCGATGATCATGCCACTGTATTCCTCCAGCCTGGGTAACAGTGAGACCCTGCATCAAAAAAAAAAAAAAAATTCCAGGCACGGTGGCACATACCTGTAGTCCCAGCTACTGGGGAGGGTAAGGTGGGAGGATTGCTTGAACCCAGGAGTTCAAGGCTACAGTGAGCTATCATCGTGCCACTGCACTCCAGCCTGGGTTGCAGTGAGACCCTGTCTCAAAAAAAAAAAAAAAAAAAAAAGGGAAACAGATAAAGCATACAGGGCTAAATGGCACAGAAAATTGTGCAAAAGATGAAGATAGTACACTGATGTACATATTGAAGCAAAGAGAAAACTGGTGCCTTGGACAATGGAACTAGATGGGTAGGTCACATTCAGTAGGAAATACAGAGCTGGTGCCTAGGGCTTCATTTTACAAGACAGCCATGGGCATTCTCCGACACATGCTTCTCTCGAATTTACTCAAAGGGAAGCGCTCTCTCCACTGGCTTTTCCAGGCATTAGGAGTCCGTGGTTTTGAATAAGAGTGAAGATTAAAATTCAGAAGAGCTCCCAACATGTCTGATCTGGAGCAGATAGGGCCATGGACTGAGCTTCCGAACTCCCTTTTCCAATCTGCTCTTCCAGCCTCTTGATCTCTGTGCCAGGACTCAACTCCATCACGAATGCAGAGTTCCTATCACAAGGAGACAACCTTAAATATTTTCAAATTAAGTGACATGTTTTCAGCTGCGCAAAGGCCCCATCCCTAAACTCAGTGTGGCCCTGGTACTGTGACATGCTGGCGATGGAGTCCTACCCATCACAGCACTGAAACTGCATGTCATACTGGAACAGGGGACACTAAGAGAGGCTCTGCTGGGACAGAAGGTAGGAAGCAGAAGCAGGTATTGGGATTCCAAGGGAGAACGCAGTGCTCGCTTCCTGGTGTACCCACTGAGGGGGCAAGAGAAGGAACAGTGGCTCCTGTCTTTATGTGACTCAGCTCCCGCCTGGGGCTTCTGGGTTCAGAGCAGGGGAGTGGAGGGATGAGGGTCTTAGACGAGAGAGGTGGAATGAGCAGCTCTTGGGACTCCTCATGGCCCCACAGTCTCTACCTGCTCAGAGAAAAACGAGCCCAGATGAGAGGGAGGAGGTGTTCATATGGGAGAAGGAGGGTGACTGGGTGTGCAGCAGAGCTTGGGCTGCACCTGCCTCCCTTGGTCTGAGGAGTCTCAAGTGCTACCTAATGTGTGGCGATGGGGACAGAGGTGGGTTTTTTCTCCTTTTTGTGGTGCTGGTAAGGAGGGAGTTCATGCATCCTAGGCACTGGTTCCATCCCTTCATCTGGCTAAATTAAAATCATCTGGGGAGATTTAAAAATTCAGAGTCTGCCAGCCACCGTGACTCACTCCTGGAATTCTAGCACTTCGGGAGGCTGTGGCAGGAGAATCACTTGAGCTCAGGGGTTTGAGGCCAGCCTGGACAACATAGTAAGACCTTGTCTCTACTGAAAAAAAAAAAAAAAATCAGACTCCTAGGGCCCAGGCCTTGAGATTCTGATTAAGCGAATTTGGGGTGCGGTCTGGGATTGACTCTGTGTTTTAAAAAGATGCCTTGCGGCCGGGCGCAGTGGCTCACGCCTGTAATCCCAGCACTTTGGGAGGCCGAGGCGGGCGGATCACGAGGTCAGGAGATCGAGACCATCCTGGCTAACACCGTGAAACCCCGTCTCTACTAAAAAAAATACAAAAAACTAGCCGGGCGAGGTGGCGGCGCCTGTAGTCCCAGCTACTTGGGAGGCTGAGGCAGAAGAATGGCGGGAACCCGGGGGGCGGAGCTTGCAGTGAGCCGAGATCGCGCCACTGCACTCCAGCCTGGGGCAGAGCAAGACTCCGTCTCAAAAAAAAAAAAAAGATGCCTTGGGTGATTCTGCTTTGCAGCTATAATAGGGGATTTTTGAGACAGGGTCTCACGGCAACCCAGGCTGGAGTGCAGTGGCACGATGATAGCAGCTATAATATGCGATTACATTTGACTACACCAAGCCTTCCATGCAGTAACATGGCCATTTGCAGAGCTGGGTTTAGAGAAAACGTAGCCAGGGCCTCAGGCTGTTAGAAGTCTAAGGATGGGCCGGGCGCGGTGGCTCAAGCCTGTAATCCCAGCACTCTGGGAGGCCGAGATGGGCGGATCACGAGGTCAGGAGATCAAGACCATGCTGGCTAACACGGTGAAACCCCGTCTCTACTAATAAAATACAAAAAACTAGCCGGGCGAGGTGGCGGGCGCCTGTAGTCCCAGCTACTCGGGAGGCTGAGGCAGGAGAATGGTGTGAACCCGGGAGGCGGAGCTTGCAGTGAGCTGAGATCCGGCCACTGCACTCCAGCCTGGGCGACAGAGGGAGACTCCGTCTCAAAAAAAAAAAAAGAAGTCTAAGGATGGGAGTTCAGAGTAAAGCATCAGTATCTACCCACTCAACATTGGACCTGGGGTGAGTGTGGTGGCACACGCTTGTAGTCCCAGCTACTCTGGAGGCTGAGGTGAGAAAGAGGATTGCTTGAGTCCCGCAGTTTGGGGTTGTGGTGTGATACGATCAAGCCTGTGAATAGCTATTGCATTCTGCACTCCAGCCTGGACAACATAGTGAGACTCCATTTCTGTTTTTTTTTTTTTTGAGATGGAGTCTCTCTCCATTGGCAGTGGCATAGTCTCGGCTCACTGCAACCTCTGCCTTCTGGGTTCAAGCAATTCTCCTGCCTCAGACTCCCGAGTAATGCGGATTACAGGCACACGCCACAATGCCCAGCTAATTTTTTTGTATTTTTAGTAAAGATGGGGTTTCACCATATTGGCTAGGCTGGTCTCAAACTCCTGACCTCGTGATCAGCCCACCTCAGCCTCCCAAAGTGCTGAGATTACAGGCGTGAGCCATCGCACCTGGCCCAAGACTCTATTTCTTTAAAAAAAAAAAAAAAAAAAAAAAAGGTTGGACCTGGGAGAAGGAAGGAATGGAGGAATGGTCAACTGACCTGGATTAGCATCTCGCAAAAGACTAAAATCAGAGTTCATCCCCAGATCCTCCCAAATGATAAAATGTGTGGACTTTATTTCCTGGATCTGTTTCTAGTCTTCAGTGTGGTCAGTTGGACCAGCATTAGGTGATCAGATGAGGAAGGGAATGTTTGTGAGGCAAACCCAAGCCCTAAGCTTGGCCTGCATCATCTGTGACCTGGTTCTACAGCTTCGGAGAGACGCACAGGAGGCTGTGTGCATCCAAACAGCCTCACAATCAGACCGTACAAGATCACGCAGCTCACAAATCTGGACAGACCTGATAGATCATATCTCAAAGCCTCTGAATGTCGCCAGCTCCCAGGCAGGCCTGAGCAGGGAAAAGCCGGCAACCACACAGTTGCACGCATGCTGCTGGCTCTGCCCTAGGACTGGCCCAGAATCCAGCTGGGGCTTCTTGTTCTCGCTTGAGCAAGTCCCCAGGGGCTGTCTTCAGCAGTCCTGAACTTGAGCACCTGGGCTGCACGCTGAAGTAGGAACTCACCCAAGTGAAAACTGTGTTAATCTGTGAAGTCAACTTGACTTTTTGATGGGCAGAGAAATTTGGCTTTATTTATTTGTTTATTTATTTTCAGACAGAGTCTCACTCTGTCACCCAGGCTGGAGTGCAGTAGCTCAATCACAGCTCACTGGAGACTTGATCTCTCGGGCTCAAGAGATCCTCCCATCTCAGCCTCCTCAGTAGCCAGGACTACAGGTGCAAGCCAGCACGCCCAGATAATTTTGTTCATTTTTTGTAGAGACAAGGTCTCACGATATTGCCCAGGCTGGTCTCAAATTCCTGGACTCAAGTATTCCTCCTGCCTCAGCCTCCCAAGTAGCTGAGACCGCCAGTGTGCGCTACCATGACCAGCTATTTTTTTAAAGCAATTTTTTTGTAGATTCTGGGGTCTCACTGTGTTGCCTAGGCTGGCCTCAAACTCCTGGGCTCAAGCAGTCTTCCCGCCTTGGCCACCCAAAGTCCTGGGATTACAGCCCTAAACCACCATGCCAGGGGGCAGGTCAGAGATTTGGTTTTTTAATCCCGGGGTCAAGAAACCAGAATTGTAGCCCTGGCTCTGTCGTCCATTTGTTCAAGAGCCTCTGAGGAAGAAGGATCAGGCTTCCAGGCTTTATTTGCTCCTCAGTTCCCGGTGCCAGCTCGGGGTTTCTGCAAAGTTTAGCTGCCACAGGAAGTGAGAAAGTGCTCTGGAAAATGTGTATGATCCCATTCTCGCATTCGTTATTATTTCAGTTCTGCTGTGGACTGTTGTGAACTGACCCAGTCACCACAGGCTAATTCTTTGTTTTCCAAGCCCCTCGTTGCTTTTTTCCAACAAAGTACTCAAAAACACTTTCTCTGCTAACCAAACTTTTTTTCTTTTTTGTAACAAAAAGACCAAACCGAAGGTAGAAATACAGCATTACCTTTTTTTTTTTTTTTTCTTAAGACATTCTTGCTCGTTGCCCAGGCCGGAGTGCAGTGAGATCTCGGCTCACTGCAACCTCCGCCCCCCGGGCTCAAGCGATTCTCCTGCCTCAGCCTCCCTAGTAGCTGGGACTACAGGCGCCGCCACCGCGCCCGGCTAATTTTTGTATTTTTAGTAGAGATGGGGTTTTGCCATGTTCGCCAGGCTGGTCTCAAACTCCTGACCTTAGGCGATCCACGCACCTCGACCTCCCAAAGTGCTGGCTGAGCCACCGCGCCTGGCCTCACAGCATGGATTTCTAAACAGAATGGCTATTTGTTGCTGGGACAGGTAACCAAGAGGATAGATTTCATTCCCCAGAGAAGTTTAAGAAAATAAGAGCATTTAGATGTTTTTAGAATTTAGTAGAGTCTAGAGCCAGGGAGAAAACCAGACATTCTCTGGAGATTCACTTCAGCTAGAGGGTTCCGTGTGTCCCGTCTCCCTTTCAGCAGTGAATCAGCCTCTAAACACAGCAAGGGCACGGGATTCAGCAGAGAGGACCTGGCTTCCCAACCAACTGGTTAAGTGATTCCAGGCAGTTTCCTCAGCAATAAAACAGAAATAATACTCTCTCTACCCCAAATTAAATAATATGGATATGAAAGCCTCTTGCAAAATATAAACTTTTAAAATATTAAGGCCGGGCATGGTGGCTCGTGCCTGTAATCCCAGCACTTTGGGAGGCTGAGGTAGGAGGATTACTTGAGCCCAGAAGTTTGAGGCTGCAGTGAGCTAGGATCAAACCACTTCACTCCAGCCTGGGTGACAGACCAAGACCCTGTATTAAAAAAGAAAACAGTAATGGTATATCTTATATAGATATAGATAAGTGTGTAAGATATAGCTTGCTTATATCATGGCAAGATCAATGAAAATATGTTTTTTTAAAAAAGTAAAGTTTAGCCGGGCGCGGTGGCTCAAGCCTGTAATCCCAGCACTTTGGGAGGCCGAGACGGGCGGATCACGAGGTCAGGA
This sequence comes from Theropithecus gelada, assembly GCF_003255815.1. Lineage (NCBI taxonomy): Eukaryota > Metazoa > Chordata > Mammalia > Primates > Cercopithecidae > Theropithecus > Theropithecus gelada. The sequence goes on along the minus strand of NC_037679.1, from coordinate 103,082,700 downwards.
GATCGAGACCATCCTGGCTAACACGGTGAAACCCCGTCTCTACTAAAAAATACAAAAAACTAGCCGGGCGCGGTGGCGGGCGCCTGTAGTCCCAGCTACTCAGGAGGCTGAGGCAGGAGAATGGCGTGAACCCGGGAGGCGGAGCTTGCAGTGAGCTGAGATCCGGCCACTGCACTCCAGCCTGGGCGGCAGAGCGAGACTCCGTCTCAAAAAAAAAAAAAAAAAAAAAAAAAAAAAAAAAAAAAAAAAAAAAAGTAAAGTTTATTATGTAAGCTCTTAGGAATCATCTCAAGTGAAGCCAACCACAAATGCAAGGGGTCTAACGTTGATGATCTGGATTTGTTTCGTCTTTTGTATACCCAGAAATCCACCATCCTTCTCTATGTTGGTCTTCCTGAGAAGGCCAGTACCTGAAAAATGAGCATTCCACCTTCCACCCCCACTTACATGGGAGTCTTTTCTCTTTTTTTTTTTTTAATCCTCCCCAGTCTGTTGACCACTTTGTCCTAAGAATAGAAGACTTAGGAAACTTCTTTTTTTTGAGACAGGGTCTTACTCTATCACCCAGGTTGGAGTGCAGTGGCATGATCTCAGCTCACTGCAACCTCTGCCTCCCAGGCTCAAGCGATTCTCCTGCCTCAGCCTCCTGAGTAGCTGGAATTACAGGTGTGTGCCACCATGCCTGGCTCACTTTTGTATTTTTTTTAGTAGAGACGAGGTTTCACCATGCTGGCCAGGCTGGTCTCTATCTCCTGACCTCAAGTGATCCGCCCACCTCAGCCTCCCAAAGTGCTGGGATTACAGGAGCGAGCCACCGCTCCTGGCCAAGGAAATTTCAAGAAGGCAAAGGGAAGGAGGCCCACCCCTGGGCCCTCAGAGGACATGGGCAGGGGGCAGACTCTGAAAGGAGCTCTGGGAATGGACTCTGTCCCCCCCAACCCCTGGGGCCTGGCTGCCTATACCCAGCTGCTTCTCCTCACTGGCCTCTGCCCCAGGCCACGGCAGCCACAACAGGGGCCTGGAGCTGGGAAGCGTCCCCCCCTCCTCACAGGTCTGTGACAAGGGAGAAGATTCCCAGGATCTCAGGCTAGAAGTTGGAAGGCATTTTCTGAGGGCCACATGATTCCACCCGCTGGAGTTTTCTGTTACCATTGTACAGTCCTTGATTTCTGGGACACAAGATGTTCTTTTGGGCTGTCCTGAATAACAAAGATCACACATACACTTGTTTATCTGGGGAGATGGCTTCCCTTTCTAAACAACTGACTTACAATTTCTCTTTCTGAGAACAATGCCCATTCGTAAGTTGGGAACATTCTGTGTGAGTGACTTCTGGCTGGGAGGGCACCGTTCTCAGGAGGGGGAAGTGGATAGGGTTTCACCCCTATAAAGTGGGCCTGTGCTTAGACACTCGGGTCCCTGTGTTTGCTAGAAACACTTGGGCACACACAGGTGCCTGGTCCAAGTCTTCCTTCCAAGGAACACACCTGTGCATGTGAGTCACATGTCCCGCCAACGTGCCACCTAACCTTTACTCTGAGCTGGGCAGTATTGGGTAACTGTGTCCTCACCAAGGTCACAGTAACACCCTTCAGATAGAATCCAGGCCAAAAAATGTGAAGAAAAAAATTCACTCCCAGCTAGAACACTTATTCCTGCGTATCTTTTAACAATGCAAGGGCAGGGAAATTGTTTGAAAATCAAAACACGGAAGTTCTTTCATCCTCCCAACTCGTGGAGCTCTAAGGCAGAGACTGGCTAAGCTTCTGCGAGATCTAAAAGTTATATAATCAGGGTGGGGCGGTTTAAATAATTACAAATACCAGATTATGAACAGGGACTTAAAAGGCGAGGGAGAGGCCCCAAAACTTGAGCTTCATTCACTTAATGGAAAATCCAACTCTGAGTCTAGGGGAAGAATCAAGAAGATTCCATGAAAATACAATCTTACAGAGCTTTAAATGACTTTCCCTAAAACACTTTTAATACTTCCTGCCTCAATGGATCCTGGCTTTTCTCTGACAATGTCATTCAGTTGAAAACCCTCTGGGTGAAGGCTCTTCGCCTCCCGGCACCCCCATGCCGGCGGGAGGTGCTGCTGTCAGGGTCCTCACACCCCGCGGCGGCAGCCCTTCGCTCAGCCGTCTCTCCACCCGGACCAGCCTCTCTGCCTGTGGGTCTCTGTCCTCCACCCACCTTGGGGCCCCTCTGCAAAGCACCCAGGGTCAGGGGCGCGCGGGCGTCTTCCTCTCAGCCCCTCATCCCCCAGCGAGCGGAGCCGCGCCCGGGCCCGTCACCGCGCCATCGCTCCTTCGGGACCCGAAGCCTCCGTGCTCAGCGCCCCCCGCGGCCCCCTGCGACCCCCCAGCTTGCCGTCTCCTCCGCCTCAGCACCGCCCTCCCGGAGCCGTGTGCCCTCCCCGACTTCATCTTCGCCCCTCCCCTGCCGGGCTCTCCCACTGCCAGTCACCCCAGCCCCGCCCCAGCAGCAGCCTCGAGTTCCCTGTGCCCTCGACGGCCTAGCGGCGGACTCGGCGCGGCGCACGGGGGAGGCGGGAGGCGGGGGGCGGGGGGCGGGGGGCGGGGGGCGGGGCCGCAGCTCCGCCCTCGGGAAGTGGCTCCGCCTCCCTCGCCGGGAACTGTCTTCAGGCGCCGTCTGCGGCGACTCCCCACCCCGCGGGGCTGTGCCAGCTGCTCGCAGCGCGGACGGGCACCCCCGCGGGCGCAGAGCGAGTCACACGTGCATCCTCTCAGCCTTCCCCCGCTGCAGCGCCCGCTGTCCAGCCCTCTCTTCCTGTTTTCTCCCACTGCAGAGTTGGCTCAACAACGTTTGCAGACTTGGGCGAATTTGCCCCGTCCAGATTCCCGCTTCCTGGCCTCGCTGTTTTCCTCTCCCCTCCGGGACTTCCTCTCGCCCACAGCCCCAGCCTCTGTGGCCGCGGCCTGCTCGGCCTGAGCTGCGCCTCCGGAGGTTCCGCCGCCCTCCGCCTCCCGCTCCTCACTTCCCGCCTCCCTCCTGAGCGGTCCGCCGTCGGGAGAGAGGACTCGGTGCGGGCTCCCTCACCCCCCGTGAGATTCCCTCAGGGCACAGGCAGAGCTTCCTGCAGCTCGGTTAGCCCCCCACCCACCAACGGCAAGGAGGGGGACCCTGCCTTCCTTATCGCTCCTCGCCCGGGGCCCGGCCCGGAGGAGGGCCTCGCCCTGGGGGAGCTGCCCGCTCTTCCGTGACTCAGCCAGCGCACCTGCCCGTGAACATGACACACCCGGGGGTCCGCTGGGGCAGAGTGCGGAGTGAAGGGGTGCACTGGGCACTCAGCGCGGCCCTAGGGAGACAGGGCCGCCCCAGCCTGCCGTGTCGTCTAGGAAGGCAGTCCGGAAGCAGCAGCCCCGGAGAAAACAACTGGCTGGACAGGGTCTCTCCCAGCCTGAGAGTCGCTTCCCACCACCTCGGCACGAACCTGCTCTGTGGCCTCCAGCAAGTTCCTGAGCCTCCTGTCTGTAAAATGCAGGTCGTGGCGTCTTCCCTCCCCGCTGTGAGGATCGTGAGCCAATGCGTGTGAAGCCACAAAATCCCAATTCGTATTAACGTGCTGGAAGCAAGGGGGTCAGAGCACTTAGCGGCTCTCTCCTCCGGTGGGGAGAAAACAATGATTTTCTTAAGGACATAGTTTGATGCTGGAGGCTTGAGAGCGGCTACAGTTGGGGCCTCTGGAAGAGGGTGCAGAGTTATGTAGTGGCCAGTTCGCTGTAGGATGCCTGCTAGATTGTACGCTTGCTGAAGGCGGCACCAGTTATCTGTAGCACTGTTCACTACAGAATTGTCAGCACCAAGCACAGCATGGATTCTGTTAGCAGTGCAGTAAACATTTGATGAAGGAAGGAAGGAAGGAGGGAATTAAAGGAGGAAGAAAGGAAAGAAAGAAGAAAGATTAAAAAAAGAAAAAAGAGGCCGGGCGCGGTGGCTCAAGCCTGTAATCCCAGCACTTTGGGAGGCCGAGACGGGCGGATCACGAGGTCAGGAGATCGAGACCATCCTGGTTAATATGGTGAAACCCCGTCTCTACTAAAAAGTACAAAAAAAAAAAACAACTAGCCGGGCAAGGTGGCGGGCGCCTGTAGTCCCAGCTACTTGGGAGGCTGAGGCAGGAGAATGGCGTGAACCCGGGAGGCAGAGCTTGCAGTGAGCTGAGATCCGGCCACTGCACTCCAGCCTGGGCGATAGAGCGAAACTCCGTCTCAAAAAAAAAAAAAAAAAAAAAATTTACTGATCTCTTGGGCCGGGCGCGGTGGCTCAAGCCTGTAATCCCAGCACTTTGGGAGGCCGAGACGAGCGGATCACGAGGTCAGGAGATCGAGACCATCCTGGCTAACACAGTGAAACCCCGTCTCTACTAAAAATACAAAAACTTAGCTGGGCAAGGTGGCAGGCGCCTGTAGTCCCAGCTACTCGGGAGGCTGAGGCAGGAGAATGGCGTGAACCCGGGAGGCGGAGCTTGCAGTGAGCTGAGATCCGGCCACTGCACTCCAGCCTGGGTGACAGAGCGAGACTCCGTCTCAAAAAAAAAAAAAAAATTAAAAAAAAAAAGAAAAAAGGAGGGAGGGAGGGAAGGAAGAAAGGAATGATGGGGGAAAGGAGGGAAGGGATGAAGAAAGGGAGGGAGAAGGAAAGAAGGGAAGGAAGGAAGGAGGAAAACAGGAGGGAAGGAAGGAGGAAAGGAAGGGAGGAAGGAAGGAGGCTGCTTAGGGGTAAAATGTCTGTAGGGAGGATGCAGCCAGGCCACGAGCTAATAGAAGGTGCAGAATGTCAAGCTGCTGAGATGGACCATGGAAGACAAGAAGAATGAGGGAATGCCCACCCAGTCCTCAACGACAACGACAAATAATGATCTTGGTGTGTTTTTTTGTTTGTTTTTTTTTTTTTTTTGAGACGGAGTCTTGCCCTGTCGCCCAGGCTGGAGTGCAGTGGCGTGATCTGGGCTCACTGCAAGCTCCGCCTCCTGGGTTCACGCCATTCTCCTGCCTCAATCTCCCCAGTAGCTGGGACTACAGGCGCCCACCACCACACCTGGCTAATTTTTTGTATTTTTAGTAGAGGCGGGGTTTCACTGTGTTAGTCAGGATGGTCTCGATCTCCTGACCTCGTGATACGCCCACCTTGGCCTTCCAAAGTGTTGAAATTACAGGCGTGAGCCACCGCACCGGCATGATCTGGTTTTATTTTGCTTTTTCCTCGGTCTTAATTTTTAATCCCCAATGCCTGAATGATGGTGTTCTGCGCAGACCTTTGTGTTCCGATAGAGAGAAGGGGAAAGAATGCTGGGACTGGCCCACCATAGCCTTGGGACTGGCCCACTATGGCCCTGGCCGTACAAACTAGAGGAGAGTAATTAAATGAAAACGATGACAGGGATGTGCCTGTAAGACATTTAAAGGCAGGGTGCGGTGGTTCACGCCTGTAATCCCAGCACTTTGGGAGGCAGAGGTGGGTGGATCACGAAGTCAGCAGTTCGAGACCAGCTTGGCCAACATGGTGAAACCCCTGTCTCTACTAAAAATACAAAAATTAGTCAGGGGTGGTGGCGGGTGCCTGTAATCCCAGCTACTTGGGAGGCTGAGGCAGGAGAATCGCTTGACCCAGGAGGCGGAGTTTGCAGTGAGTCAAGACCATGCCATTGCACTCCAGCTTGGGTGACAGAGCGAGACTCTGTCTCAAAAAACAAACAAACAGGCCGGGCGCGGTGGCTCAAGCCTGTAATCCCAGCACTTTGGGAGGCCGAGACGGGCGGATCACGAGGTCAGGAGATCGAGACCATCCTGGCGAACACAGTGAAACCCCATCTCTACTAAGAAATACAAAAAATAGCCGGGCGAGATGGCGGGCGCCTGTAGTCCCAGCTACTCGGGAGGCTGAGGCAGGAGAATGGCGTAAACCCGGGAGGCGGAGCTTGCAGTGAGCTGAGATCCGGCCACTGCACTCCAGCCTGGGCGACAGAGCGAGACTCTGTCTCAAAAAAAAAAAAAAAAAAAAAAAAAAACAAACAAACAAACAAACAACAACAACAACAAATTTAAAGACACACAAGGCCAGGCGCAGTGGCTGTTGCCTGTAATCCCAGCACTTTAGGAGGCTGGGACAGGAGGATCACTTGAGCCCAGGAATTTGAGACCAACCTGCGCAACATGGTGTAAACCTGTCTCTACAAAACATAGAAAAATTAGCTGGGCGTGGTGGTACGCACCTGTGGTCTCAGCTACTCAGGAGGCGGAGGTGGGAGGACCACTTGAGTCTGGGAGGTCAAGGCTGCTGTAAGCTATGATCTCACCACTGTACTCTGGGTAACAGAGCAAGACCCTGTTTCAAAAATAAATGAATAAAATAAAATAATAAAAATGAAGAACACACAAAGGTAGATTCAAAATATAACACACACTTTTACACCTGTATCTCTCTCTCCATCTTTGTATTGGAAAGCACGAGTTCACACTGATAATCTCCAAGTCCAAGCTGGCAGCATGAGTCCATTCTTGTTTTCTCCCTTTCCCTTCTCTGCCAGTAAGAAACCTGGGCTCCACGGGGAGTGAAACAAATGAAACAGCAACAGTAGGTCACTAAAGTCCCAGCTTCCCTGTGCCAGCCCTGCCGTGGTGCCTCCAAGGGTGAAGACCCGCCTGGGGCAGAGGTCTTTAAGGAGACCAACTTGGAACCAGAAGTTTCTTCAGATTGAAAGAACTCTGGGAAGTGTCAGTGCTTGGGACAGATTTAGGATACCCTATAAATATACAGCAGGGCAAAGCTGAGTCAAGGGCCCCTGGAGCCTTTGGGGTTATGTTGAACCTCCAGGGTTCACCTGGATTAACTCGGGTGGCTTCCAGCTGTTGATATCACCCTAGACCCAGGAATCTGAGGTATGATTTGAGTTAGAAATGGGAAGTAAGGGAGACATGAGGAAAATTAAAAGAAAACAGTAAATGTATCACCACTTAAAAACATTAGTATTGATAAAATTGACTGCATAAAAATTAAAAATTTCCATGTGACAAAAATAGCTAAGATGAACCAAAATATAAGCAATTAACTGGGAAAATATTTGCAACACATATGACAGTTAATTTTCTTCACATGCAAAGTACACTTTAGAGTGAATAAGTTAATCAGCCCCAAAGAAAAATGGGCAAAAGACCTTTAAAAACCATAGAAGAAGAAATATGCCTGGCTTTATTTATTTATTTATTTTTGAGGTGGAGTCTCGCTCTGTCTCCCAGGCTGGAGTGCAGTGGCATGATCTCGGCTCACTACAAGCTCCGCCTCCCGGGTTCACACTATTCTCCTGCCTCAGCCTCCTGAGTAGCTGGGACTACAGGCGCCCGTCACCTCGCCCGGCTAATTCTTTTGTATTTTTAGTAGAGATGGGGTTTCACCGTGTTAGCCAGGATGGTCTCGATCTCCTGACCTCGTGATCCACCCACCTCGGCCTCCCAAAGTGCTGGGATTACAGGCTTGAGCCACCGCGCCCGGCCTTTTTTTTTTTTTTTTTTTTTTTTGAGACAGAGTTTTTGCTCTTGTTGCCCAGGCTGGAGTGCAATGGCACAAACTCAGCTCACTGCAACCTCCACCTCCCAGGTTCAAGTGATTCTCCTGCCTCAACCTCCCAAGTAGCTGGGATTACAGGCATGTGCCACCACGCCCGGCTAATTTTGTATTTTTTAGTAGAGACGGGGTTTCTCCTTGGTGGTCACACTGGTCTTGAACTCCCGACCTCAGATGATCTGCCCACCTCGGCCTCCCAAAGTGCTGTGATTACAGGCGTGAGCCACCGTGCCCGGCCTGCCTGGCTTTCAAACACATGAAAAGGTGCTCACCCTCACTTATAATAAAATAAATAATTCTATCATATTTCTAATAGTTACCAATACATGGTTTCCAATACATAAATTCAAAGTGTAAGAGGCTTTTTTTATGTATTAGATCAGTAAAAATTAAAAATTTTGATAAACTTCTATGTGAAAGAAGATGTGGAGAAATAGGTGTTCCGTGCACTATTGGTGGGAGCAAAAATTGGTACCCTTTCTTTGAACCAATCTATCAAACGCACATATCTTTTGATCCAGTAAGCCCGCCTCTACAAAATTATCCTACAGATACACTCACACATGTGCACAAAGATGTCTGCACAAGAAATTTCCTGCAGCATTATTTGAGGAGCAAAGTCTAAAAGAACCTAAATGCCTGTCAGTAGGGGGAAGGGATATTAAACATGATTATTGTGCAAAATCATGCTATATATTGTTCACAGATGTATATATGTATGTATATGATACATAAAAAATTACACAAAGGGTGTAAATAATTTCTGATAGTGTTCCCCTCTAAAGATGGGAGGAAGGACACAGGACTGGCCACAAAAGCCACAGAATATTTCAGACTTCATCTGTCGCATTTTACTTATTTTTTATGTAAAAAAAGAAAAAAAAAACAGTTATACTAAATTTTTTTTTATCAACTCTGGTTTGTGGAGACTTCATTTATTATACTCTTATTTTTCTGTATTTTTTCCAAAAAGCATGATACAGGTGGGTGGGCATAAGATGGGATCTTTTGTGTAAAAAGAGGCGCCCTGAGCTTGTTTATGTGTAAATGTCCCTAGAAAGATTGTGAAGGTCACAGTGGCTGGTGTGGCAAAGGGCAACAAGGAAGTGGGTGGGGAGACTGGTTTTTCATTGCACATTCTTACTGCTTATGTGTTTTGCCATTTGAATGTGCTACTCACAAAGAATGATTATAAAAACAAGCAAACAAAAGGCATGCCTCCTGTGCCTGAGAGGAAGGGAAGGGGAAAGAAAAAGCTTCTTTCCCTACTCTGAAGCCTTTGCCTGAGGCCAGTGGGTACATACTGATGCTGAGCGCAGGGGAGGAGAGAGAGACAGAGACAGAGATGGAGATACACACACACACAGAGACAGAGACACACAGCGATGAAAACAGGGAGAGAGAGACAGAGAGACAGAGACAGAGATGGAGACGCACACACACACAGACACACAGAGACAGAGACACACAGCGATGGAAACAGGGAGAGACAGACAGAGACAGAGAGAGGCAGAGAGAGAGACAGACAGAGACAGAGAGTCCCCGGAGAGGCTGGTTGGCTTTGGAAATACTCATGGTTCGCCCAGAGGAGCGAGCAATGTGGGCCAAGCTAAGAGCCTTGAGAGCTATTAACACACCAAGTAGGTAGTGGCCCAGGCAGGAAAAAAAACTAAGAAATGTCCAGTGTGGGCCAGGCGTGGTGGCTCATGCCTGTACTCTCAGCACTTTGGGAGGCTGAGGAGGGAGGATCGCTTGAGGCCAGGAGCTCATGACCAGGCTGGACAACATAGTGAGACCCCCATCTCTCCCAAATAGTAAAAAAAATTAGCCAGATGTGGTGGTGCCTGCCTGCAGTCCCAGCTACTTGGGAGGGTGAGGCAGGAAGGTCACTTGAGCCTGGGAGGTTGAGGCTGGGCAACAGAGGGAGATTCCATCTCAAAAAGAAAAATATATATATCCAGTGTGGCCAGGATATTTTAGGGTGATGAGAAGGAGCAGGAAGCCTCCTGGCCAAACTGTCAGCCTGCAATCCTATCCTCGATGTCTGAGACTACGAAGTCCTCAACAAGAAACAAAAACTAAGGGTCCAAACAATGAAAAACAAGCCATAAATGACTAACTACCAACGTGAATAAACTTTGAAGGTGTTGTGCTAAGTGAAATGAGCTAGTCACAAAAGGATGACTACTCTATGATTCCACTTACATGAGGTACTACAAATAGTCAAATTCAGAGACAGTAGAACGGTGGCCACCAGTGGCTGGCAGGGCAGGATGGGGAGTTAGTGTTTAATGGGGACAGAGTTTCAGTTGGGAAAGAAATAAGATTTCTGGAGATGAATGGTGGTGATGGTGGCCCAAAATGTGAGTGCACTTCATGTCACAGAACTGTTCACTTGAGCATTTTTAAATTGTTATTTTAGAGACAGGCTTTTGCTCTGTCACCCAGGCTGGAGGGTAGTGGTGTGATCAGAGCTCACTATAGCCTTGAACTCCTAGGCTCAAGTGATCTTCCTGCCTCTGCCTCCCAAGGAGCTGGGACTATGGGTGTGTACCACCATGCCCAGCTAATTAAAAAAAAACTTTATTTATTTTTTTTTTTAAGAGATGAAGTTGCTATGTTGACCAAGCTGGTTTCAAATGATCCTCCCACCTCAGCCTCCCAAAGCATTGGGATTACAAGTGTTAGCTACTGGGCTGGGCGCGGTGGCTCAAGCCTGTAATCCCAGCACTTTGGGAGGCCGAGGCGGGTGGATCACGAGGTCAGGAGATCGAGACCATCCTGGCTAACACGGCGAAACCCCGTCTCTACTAAAAACACAAAAAATTAGCCGGGCGAGGTGGCGGTGCCTGTGGTCCCAGCTACTCGGGAGGCTGAGGCAGGAGAATGGCGTGAACCCGGGAGGCGGAGCTTGCAGTGAGCTGAGATCCGGCCACTGCACTCCAGCCTGGGCGACAGAGCGAGACTCCGTCTCAAACAAAAACAAAAACAAAAACAAACAAACAAAAAAACAAGTGTTAGCTACTGTGCCCGGGGCCTACTTAAAAATTGTTAAAGGCCGGCGCGGTGGCTCAAGCCTGTAATCCCAGCACTTTGGGAGGCCGAGACGGGCGGATCATGAGGTCAGGAGATCGAGACCATCCTGGCTAACACAGTGAAACCCCGTCTCTACTAAAATACAAAAAAAAATTAGCCGGGCGAGGTGGCGGGCGCCTGTACTCCCAGCTACTCGGGAGGCTGAGGCAGGAGAATGGCGCGAACCCGGGAGGCGGAGCTTGCAGTGAGCTGAGATCCGGCCATTGCACTCCAGCCTGGGCGACAGAGCGAGACTCCGTCTCAAAAAAAAAAAAAAAAAAAAAAAAATTGTTAAAATACCACCGGGCGCAGTGGCTCACGCCTGTAATCCCAGCACTTTGGGAGGCCAAGACGGGCGGATCACCTGAGGTCTGGAGTTCGAAACCAGCCTGACCAACATGGAGAAACCCTGTCTCTACTAAAAATACAAAATTAGCTGGGTGTGGTGGTGCACGCGTGTAATCCCATCTACTCCGGAGGCTGAGGCAAGAGAATGGCTTGAACCCGGGAGGCGGAGGTTGCAGTGAGCTGAGATCCCACCATTGCATTCCAGCCTGGGCAACAAGAGCGAAACTCCAAACTCCATCTCAAAAAAAAAAAAAGAGAGAAAAAAAATTGTTAAAATAGTATATGTTGTTTTGTGCATATTTTACCACAATTTTAAAAATAACAGAGTTACCCATCCAGTTGACTGACAACCCTGGCATGCCTAAAACCTTTCACTAGACATTTAACCAGTCTTACTGTCATGGGCGTCCGTGTGAAGAGACCACCAAACAGGCTTTGTGTGAGCAATAAAGCTTTTTAATCACCTGGGTGCAGGCGGGCTGGGTCCGAAAAGAGAGTCAGCGAAGGGAGATAAGGGTGGGGCCGTTTTATAGGATTTGGGTAGGTAAAGGAAAATTACAGTCAAAGGGGGGTTGTTCTCTGGTGGGCAGGAGTGGGGGTCACAAGGTGCTGGGGTGGGGGGAGGAGCTTTTTGAGCCAGGATGAGCCAGGGAAAGGAATTTCACAAGATAATATCATCGCTTAAGGCAAGGACCGGCCATTTTCACTTCTTTTGTGGTGGAATGTCATCGGTTAAGGCGAGGCAGGGCATTTTCACTTCTTTTGTGATTCTTCAGTTACTTCAGACCATCTGGGCCTCTACGTGCAAGTCACAGGGGATGCGATGGCTTGGCTTGGGCTCAGAGGCTTGACACTTACTACCTCCTCCTGATCTTCAACTGCACCCTCCTCTGTCTTTTTCCTGTAAATTTTCTGCCAAGAGTGTGAAATACAACTTTGACACACACTTACATAGGTTTTAAAAACAACTAATGACAACGACAGAACTAAACTAAAAGCAACAGACAGCTCCTTTGTGCCGGAAGCAGTGAATCTCAGATTTCCTTCACATAAAGCGGAAATGTCCAGTAAATCCACTGCTGTTTCCACGCTGGCCAAGGGAGAGAAGCCGCACTGCAGACACCGGCCCAACCCTTCAACCTCCAGATAGACACAGGACTTTCTAACAAAACAAAAACAAACGAAAAACAGCCCAACGACTTCAAAACCACAGAGGAAACCCTTACCCAATCCAAGCTACCCCTTGCTACGGTTTGGGCAGATGGCATTTCACCACTTTTTGACCTTTTAACCAGTACCCTTGCTGAATTTCTTTCCAAAGCCAGCGTCATAACACGTGAGAGCGAGCATATCTCGAGTGCTGGGCTTCAGGGAGCGCCCTGGTCTTTGGTCTGTGAACAGAACTAGGGCAGAGGGAGTCCTATCTTGAGGAGATGACGCTGCTGCCCTACAGCAGCCAGAGCTGCTTTTGTAACTCTGTAGCATGGTCCAACGTCTGCTTGCCCCAACTCTGATCAGCCCTCTTTATTTTAGTCTTGCCTGTGAAATAAGTCTGGGTGAGAGCCAAGATGTCCAGTGGCCAAGTCATGCTATGCCACTTCTACCAATGAGATGGTACCTCCAGCCTCAGCTAGCAGAGACTGACCTCTGGACCCAGAGCCCCACGAATGGTGCCACGAGATCAACACCTGGGCCCCCACGACCTGGAAGTGTAATTGGTTTCAGACTCAGAGAGAGAGAGAGAAATGGAAACTCCTGATATTGATTGGAAAGCCTAGTTACAATAATGAAAGGAATGAGGCACATCCCCCATATATCTCCCAACTTCCTGAGTCCAGCACAAACACATTCCTCCATATTTCTTTCAAACTTCAGAAAAACATCACCTGGGAGATCTCCCATAAGGAATGCTAAATGTATAATGTTAACCAATTGTAATGCTGTAACCGAGAGAATTACCTTGTTCCCTGTAACTTTACATATCCTGTTTACATCGGGCTATAAAAAGCAAGCACTCGCATTGTTCGAGGCCCTCCTGTATGCTGTGGAATGGAGGGACCAAGTTCGAACTTGTAGTAAAGATCCTTGCTGCTTGGCTTTGACTCTGGACTCTGGTGGTCTTCTTTGGGGAACAAATGGTCTGGGCATAACAATATTCCTAATCTGGCTTGATCCTTGTCTAAAAAGACCTTTTATTTTAGTTGTAGCTTATTTGGCTGGCAAACAGGAGCTCTGGTTTAGGGAGGAGGAATGGGAATGGTGAGAATTGGGCTATTATAATAATTGAGTACAGTTTGAATCTTTTACACATTATGGTTTTTTTTTTTTTTTTTTAGACAGTCTCTCTTTGTCACCCAGGCTGGAGTGTAATGATGCGATCTCGGCTCACTGCAACCTCTACGTCCTAGGCTCAAGCGATTCTCCTGCCTCAGCCTCCTGATCAGCTGGGAACTACAGGCACCTGCCACCATGCCCCGGCTAATAGTTTTTTGTTTGTTTGTTTTGTTTTGTTTTGTTTGAGACGGAGTCCCGCTCTGTCGCCCAGGCTGGACTGCTGTGGCCGGATCTCAGCTCACTGCAAGCTCTGCCTCCCGGGTTCCCGCCATTCTCCTGCCTCAGCCTCCCTAGTAGCTGGGACCACAGGCGCCGCCACCTCGCCCGGCTAGTTTTTTGTATTTTTTAGTAGAGACGGGGTTTCACCGTGTTAGCCAGGATGGTCTTGATCTCCTGACCTCGTGATCTGCCCGTCTCGGCCTCCCAAAGTGCTGGGATTACAGGCTTGAGCCACCGTGCCCGGCCTTAGTTTTGTATTTTTAATAGAGACGGAGTTTCACCATATTGGCCAGGCTGGTCTCAAACTTCTGACCTCCTCATCCACCCGTGTCGGCCTCCCACAGTGCTGGGATTACAGGCGTGAGCCACCACAATTGGCCCCACATTATGTTTTTAATCACCCTCAAATAGATGCTAATAAGTTGCCAGAAACCTCTTGAGCTGTTGCTGGGATACAGCCCTTTCACAACCCAAAGAGCCCCTTGTCACATCTGGTTTTTTTCTGGTGAAAAAACCAGAAGACTCATTTTAGTTAGGCTCATTCACAAAACCCAGGCGGACTCATTCTAGAGTCACACGGCCTCCAAAAGCTCAGACCAGAAGCGCACGTGCTCCTGTCACACTCTAATTTGACTCTCTTTCTGGAAGACTGTGGAGAGGTGCGTGCCAATATCATATTACTTTCTCAGACTGAGAATTTGAGGGTGAGTGGGGCAGGCTCCTGAGGGAAAGAGAATAAACCAGGAGGAAAGGGGAGCACGGCCCTTTGGTTTTCCTTGGAGGCCTTGCTTGGGGGCCAAAGGTTCCTGGCCTGCGTCCTCCCCTCCTCCTCCCTGGCGCTCATTAGCAGAGTGCCAGCCTGGCTTCCACTGCGGGCAGCTCCACACGGCTCCTCGGGCGCCCTCTCCCCCTCACTCACTCACAGCTCATTTGAGAAGGCTTTACCCCAGCACTTTGGGAGGCCGAGACGGGCGGATCACGAGGTCAGGAGATCGCTACGGTGAAACCCCTTCTCTACTAAAAAATACAAAAAACTAGCCGGGCGAGGTGGCGGCGCCTGTGGTCCCAGCTACTCCGGGAGGCTGAGGCAGGAGAATGGCGGGAACCCGGGAGGCGGAGCTTGCAGTGAGCTGAGATCCGGCCACCGCACTCCAGCCTGGGTGACAGAGCGAGACTCCGTCTCAAAAAACAGCAGCAACAACAACAACAAAAACTTTATCAATACAGCTTCACAGACATCACTGCTCCCGCCATCGCTTTTTCTAGCTTTTAAGGCCGGACGATCACCAACCAAGCTCCCCATCACCACCAGGCCCTTGCCCAGGTCCACAGCAGGGATCAGAAACTTCAGCCAAAGTCCCCACTGCTGTGGCTCAGATGCCTGGGGCCTGGCATTCGCTGCCAGCTTCACTCACATTGACCTCACTGAGTTGGGTTTTTAAATAGCTTCCTTGGCCTCTAGTTTCTCACGAGGCTTATAGCCTGTAGTGCCTATGTCCGCCCAGCTTTGGTTCCTTTAGGCATCTCTCTACAATTTAATGTGATCCTGGCGAGGCTAGGAAAGCTAACGCCATCTCCCACCCAGCCCTCAGATGACCACGCGTGGAAATGTGGCTCACTGGCCAATCAGAGGACTTTATCCTCATCGGCTGTGGTGATTGGTGGGGTGAAAGTATACACCGTTGTCAGTTCAATCGGAGTCCTTCTTAGATTTTTTTTTTTTTCTTAAACTAAAGTTACTTGGAAAGATAGTCTTTGTCCAGGAGGGCTGCTAAGCTTGGAGAAAGTAAAAAGGGACAACTGCTAGCCCTCTGGCCCTTGCCAACAGAGCCTGCACGCAGTCGGAACAAAGCACTGACAAGCAAAGTTCAGACACAGTACCGTGGATTGCATTACTCTCAGCTCAGCACTCCTTCCCTGAAAATTTATTTGTTTGTTTGATTTCCACACCTTTTGCCACGTAACTTTGCAGTGCCTCCCACAAAAGTAAATGGAATTCAAATTCCTGCCCATTGACTTTAGTCTTGGCTGCATGCCTTGCTGTGACCAACAGATTGTGGATGGAAATGACCAGTGTACCAGATCCAAGCTGAGGCTTTAAGACCTTCTACCAACCGTTTTGGACCTTGTCCTCCCTGCCATGAAAAGAACATGTCCCAGTTCATCCTTCTGCCTTGGTCACAGGATGGAGATGTGGAGCGGGTCTGTAGCCAACCTGAAGTCTAGAGTCCAGCTGAACCCAGCCAAGCCCAGCTAATACAGCTTATCAATTTAATCACAGCCAACCTGTGGACCTGTGGGCATGAAAGAAATGCTTATTATTGTAGGCCGTCGAGATTTTGAGGTTACTTGTTACACAGCATTGAGAGGCTGAGGCTACTTGTCATCACATAGCATGATTATAGCACACCTGACTGTCACAGACGGCAAGTGAAAAAGTTCTGATTACATCATTTAAACCCCTGAATCTTGGCCATGGTCGGTGGCTCACGCCTATAATCCCAGCACTTTGGGAGGCCGAGGAGAGCAGATCACTTGAGGTCAGGATTTTTTTTTTTTTTTTTTTTTTTGAGACGGAGTCTCGCTCTGTGGCCCAGGCTGGAGTGCAGTGACCAGATCGCAGCTCACTGCAAGCTCCGCCTCCCGGGTTTACACCATTCTCCTGCCTCAGCCTCCCGAGTAGCTGGGACTACAGGCGCCCGCCACCTCGCCCGGCTAGTTTTTCGTATTTTCAGTAGAGACGGGGTTTCACCATGTTAACCAGGATGGTCTCGATCTCCTGACCTCGTGATCCGCCCGTCTTGGCCTCCCAAAGTGCTGGGATTACAGGCTTGAGCCACCGCGCCCGGCCTGGGGTCAGGATTTTTTTTCTTTCTTTCCTTTTTTTTTCCCAAGACGGAGTCTCGCTCTGTCGCCCAGGCTGGAGTGCAGTGAGGTGATCTCGGCTCACTGCAACCTCCGCCTCCCGGGTTCAAGTGATTCTCCTGCCTCGGCCTCTTGAGTAGCTGGGATTATAGGCATATGCCACCACGTCCAGCTAATTTTTGTATTTTTGATAGAGACGGAGTTTCACCATGTTGGTCAGGCTGTTCTCGAACACCTGGAGGTCAGGATTTCAAGACCAGCTTGGGCACCATGGTAAAACTCCGTCTTTACTGAAAATACAAAAATCAGCCAGGCATCTGTGATGCCAGCTTCTTGGGAGGCAGAGGCATGAGAATTTACTTGAATTGGGAGGTGGAGATTGCAGTGTGCTGAGATTGTGCCACTGGACTCCAGCCTGGGAAACACGAACTCCAAAACAAAACAAAACAAAACAAAAACAAACCTTCAATCTCATTGCATCAGAAGCTAAAGTCACCCAATTATTTCTATTGTTGGAACCAAACAAGTCTTGACTAATGTAGGAACCTTTTCTAAGCTCCTAGAATATAGTTGTCATACCTTGACTAGCTGTCATCAACTCCCTACCCACAGAACAGTAGCTCTTCATACCTGCTGAGATCCTGCCATAAATGGTCAGGTCACCAGCAATTACACTGTTGCCACACCCTGACTTTTTTTTTTTTTTTTTTTTTGAGATGGAGTCTTGCTCTGTTGCCCAGGCTGGGGTGCAGTGGTGTGATCTCAGATCACTGCAACCTCTGCTTCCCCATTTCAAGCGATTCTCTTGCCTCAGCCTCCCAAGCAGTTGGGACCACAGGTGTGCGCCACCATGCCCAGCTAATTTTTGTATTTTAGTAGAGTTGGGGTTTCACCATGTTGGCCAGGCTGGTCTCTAACTCCCGACCTCAAGTGATCTGCCTGCCTGGGCCTCCCAAAGTGCTGGGATTACAAGTGTGACCCACCACACCCAGCCCCCACACCCTGACTTTTAATCTTACCTGAAATCCACACTCTTAACCCAACTGCTGTATCTCAACTGCCGAACCGACTACCTGACCCTTGTCCTCAGGCCTGACATCTGCCATAACTCGAAGTTTCCGTAACTCCTGGATGCTGACCTGTTTCTCCAGCTCCTTTGGTCTACTTAGTATTTGGCTACAGCCCTGTCCACAGGCCCACAGATCTTAAACAGAATCCATTCCTACTATGACAATGTTTGTATTTACTTGACATTTACTGTACTGTTAGTAATTTACATTACTGTTAGTACGAGTAAATGTCAAGTAAATAAATATGAGGAAAAAATGTCTCTGTCATCCACCACATTGTCTTTGGCTTTAGAATGTTCCTGTCTAACTTACCCTGACTTCTCTTCTGGAGTTAAACTCCTGAGGACATGCCATCTGAAAATATGGATCAATTTATTGTTAGAATCTAGAAATGGGAGAATGGAGAGGAAAAGTGGCAGGTGCCCATTCATAGGGCGGGTCCATAGCTCCAACAAAGTACACATCTTAGCCAGATCATTTATATAACATAGGTGACTTTAAGCCAAAATATTTTTTTATTTTACTTATTTTGTTTTATTTATTTATTTATTTTTTGAGACAGAGTTTTGCTCTTGTCACCCAGGCTGGAGTGCAATGGCGCGATTTCGCCTCACTGCAACCTCCGCTTCCTGGGTTCAAGATATTCTCCTGCCTCAGCCTCCCAAGTAGCTGGGATTACAGGTGCCTGCCACCACGCCCGGCTAATTTTGTATTTTTAGTAGAGATGGGGTTTCCCCACGTTTGCCAGGCTTGTCTGGAACTCCTGACCTCAGGTGATCCTCCTGCCTCGGTCTCCCAAAGTGCTGGGATTACAGGCGTGAGCCACCATACCCAGCCAGGCCAAAATTTTAGATTGCTTTGCAGACTCCTTAATTGTCCTTTAATAAATATATATGTTAATATAGAAATACAGGCCGGGCGCAGTGGCTCAAGCCTGTAATCCCAGCACTTTGGGAGGCCGAGACGGGCGGATCACGAGGTCAGGAGATCAAGACCATCCTGGCTAACATGGTGAAACCTCGTCTCTACTAAAAATACAAAAAACTAGCCGGGCGAGGTGGTGGGCGCCTGTGGTCCCAGCTACTCGGGAGGCTGAGGCAGGAGAATGGCGTGAACCCGGGAGGCGGAGCTTGCAGTGAGCTGAGATCCGGCCACTGCACTCCAGCCTGGGCAACAGAGCGAGACTCCGTCTCAAAAAAAAAAAAAAAAGAATATATATATATATATAGAAATACAGACTCCTAGAATACATATTAAATATAAAATATTGCAAATATATGCACATAAATATAATTTTATAATTTTAAGAAATTTATATTTAAAAATTTAGGCACAAATAATAACATAGAAAACATAAATAATATGACAAACATTCCTATTCTCACAATCCAGAATTTGTAACTGTTATACTTTTGTCCAATATACATCTTTTTTCCCCATAAATAAAGAAAACATTGTAATATAGCTAAACAAACTCTTTTACCACCACGCTGAATGTTATTTCCTCTCCCTTTCCACCCTCAAAGCAGATACATTTTTCTTTTTAATTCAGGTAAATGTCATTTTATTGTTCATGTTGTTTTTCTTTTTTTTTTTTTTTTTGAGGCAGAGTCTCGCTCTGTCGCCCAGGCTGGAGTGCAGTGGCGCGATCTCTGCTCACTGCAAGCTCCGCCTCCCGGGTTCCCGCCATTCTCCTGCCTCAGCCTCCCGAGTAGCTGGGACTACAGGCGCCGCCACCACGCCCGGCTAATTTTTTGTATTTTTAGTAGAGACGGGGTTTCACTGTGTTAGCCAGGATGGTCTCGATCTCCTGACCTCATGATCCGCCCGTCTCGGCCTCCCAAAGTGCTGGGATTACAGGCTTGAGCCACCGCGCCCGGCCTCAACTTGCTTTTAGCTCATATGTTTTTGAGGTCTGTACTCACAGGTCTACATAGAACTAGTTTATTCTTTTTAATGGCACATGGTATTACAATGTACATGCATTCATGCATTCTATCTGTTGTGTATCTCTTCCTATACTGATGTACATTTAGGTTGTTTCCATTTTCCTTACTATTACAAAGAATGTTCCACAAACATTGTTGTGCATGTTTTCTGTTACACTGTACAAGAGCCCATCATGTTAATAAGCACCTCTTGCCTCCTCCTGAATGGTACAAGGAACTTAGTACTCTGACTCGATACATCACCACCCTATCTAACATGCTATTTTGCAGGGATACTTCCTATGTTTACATATCCATCATCAACGTAATATACAGTTATACAGTGAATGCATGTGTAGATTTATTTAAAGCTTTACCAGGTTCTTTGCTCACCGTTTCTTTCCATCTTTCTTTTTTTGGAGGGGTCATTCTTTTTTTTTCTATTGTGTGCATATGTATGTGGATGAGAAATAGATCATACATGTAAAAATATACAAAAAATATGCACATATTGCAGTATTTGTGGATGAATACTATGATATCTGAGATACATTTCAGAATAATCCGGGAAGGGAGAAAGTGAGTGAGGGTGGAGATAAAATAAAATTGGTTGTGTACTAATAATTACTTAATAAGTATTAAAGTTGTGGTTGGGTACAGTGGTTCACACCTGTAATCCCAGTACTTTGGGAGGCTGAGGCAGGTGGACTGCTTGAACCCAGGAGTTGGAGACCAGCCTCGGCAACATGGCAAAACCCCGTCTCTACTAAAACTACAAAAATTAGCTGGGTGTGGTGGTGTGGGCTATAATCCCAGCTACTTGGGAGGCTGAGGTGGGAGGATTGCTTCAGCCCTGGGAACGGAGGTTGCAGTGAGCCAAGATTGTGCACTGCACTCCAGCCTGGGTGACAGAGCAAGACCCATTCTAAAAAGAAAAAAAATTGAATTTGTGTACTAATACTTATTTAATAATTATTAAAGCTGTGTACTAATAACTGTTAAAGCTGGAGTATAGATACAGGGAGCTAGTTCTATTTTTGTATGTGTTTGAAATTTTTCATACACGTTAAAGGATATAGCAAATAGTAAAAGGTCATGGGGCCCAATGCTCACCCTGCAGCTGATGAGTTATGTCACTTTTTTTTTTTTTTTTGAGATGGAGTCTCACTCTGTCACCAGGCTGGAGTGCAGTGGTGGGATCTTGGCTCACTGCAACCTCTGCCTCCTAGGTTCAAGTGATTCTCCTGCCTGAGCCTCTGGAGTAGCTGGGACTACAGGCGCGCATCACCACACCCAGCTAATTTTTGTATTTTTAGTAGAGAAGGGGTTTCACCATGTTGGCCAGGATAGTCTCCATCTCTTGACCGCAAGTGATCTGCCCACTTCGGCCTCCCAAAGTGCTGGGATTACAGGCGTGAGCCACCATGCTAGGCCCAAGTTGTGTCACTTTTTATAAGCCACTTCCTTCCTCTGCACCTTGGTTTCTTTCTGTCTAAAATAATGCAGTTGGACTAGACAATCATTTAAGATCCCTTACTGCTTTGACCAGGTGAGATATCATTAATCTTTTTTGTTGTTTCTGTTAGTCTGTGTTTTACTAAGATAAAATTTACATCCCATATAATTTGCCTTTTTTTTTTTGAGATGGAATCTCACTCTGTCACCCAGGCTAGAGTGCAGTGGCACAATCTCAGCTCACAGCAGACTCTACCTCCCAGGTTCAAGTGATTCTCCTGCCTCAGCCTCCCGAGTAGCTGGGATTACAGTCGCCTGCCCCAGTGCCTGGCTATTTTTTGTATTTTAAGTAGAGACAGGGTTTCACCATGTTGGCCAGGTTGGTCTTGAACTCCGGACCTCAAGTGATTCGCCTGCCTCGGCCTCCTAAAGTGCTGGGATTACAGGCGTGAGCCACCCATGCCTGACTGTGAAGTGGTATCTTATTGAGATTTTGACTTTCATTTCCCTAATGACTAATGATATTGGATGTTTTTCATGCCCTCTTGTAGATCTTCTTTGAAGAAAAGTCTATTCAAATTTTTTGCCTGTTTTTAAATTGAGTTATTTATCTTTTTTTTTTTTTTTTGGAGAGAGAGTCTCCATCTGTCACCCAGGCTGGACTGCGGTGGTATGATCTCAGCTCACTGCAACCTCTGCCTCCTGGGTTCAAGTGATTCTCCTGCCTCAGTCTCCCAGGTAGCTGAGACAATAGGTGCCTGCCACTATGCCCGGCTAATTTTTGTATTTTTGTAAAGACGGGGTTTCACCATGTTAGCCAGGCTGGTCTTGAACTCCTGATCTTGTGATCTGCCCTCCTCCGCCTCCCAAAGTGTTGGGATCACAGGCGTGAGCCACCGCGCCAGGCCGAGTTATTTATCTTTTTATTGTTGAGGTATAGGAACTCTTTATGTATTCTGGATATAAAACCCTTATCAAATATATGATTTGTAAATACTTTCTCCCATTTTGTGGGTTTTTTCACTTTCTTGATACATAAAAGCCTTTAGTTTTGGTGAAACCTAATTTGTCTAATTATCCTTGGTTGCTTGTGTTTTAGGTGTCATACCTAAGAAATGATTGCCTATTCCAATATCACAAAGATTCACCCCTATAATTTCTTCTAAGAATTTTTATAGTTTTTGCTCTTACATTTAGGTCTTTGATCATTTGAGTTTATTTTTGTATATGGTGTGAAGGTGTGAATTTAGGGGGTCTAAATTCACTATTTTGCATATGGGTATCTGTTGTCCAAGCACCATTTGTTGAAAAGATTGACCTTTCCCCACTGAACGGTCTTGGCACTCTTGTCAGAGATTGAGCATGGATGTATTAGCTTATATCTGGACTCTCCATTCTATTGCATTGAAATACATGTTGATTTTTATGTCAGTACCACACTGTCTTCACTGGTGTAGCTTTAAAGTAAGTTTGGAAATTGGGAAGTGTGAGTCCTCTAACTTTGATCTTCTTTTTCAAGATTGTTTTGGCTATTCTGGGTCTTGCTTTTCCATGTGAGTTTTAGGATTATTTGGTCTATATCTGCCAAAAAAAAAAAAATATATATATATATAATAAAATAATATATAATAAAAATATATATAATAAAATATATATATATAGTTGGAATTCATGAATCTTTTTTTTTTTTTTTTTTTTTTTTTTTTTTTTTTTTTGAGACGGAGTCTCGCTCTGCCGCCCAGGCTGGAGTGCAGTGGCCGGATCTCAGCTCACTGCAAGCTCCGCCTCCCGGGTTCGCGCCATTCTCCTGCCTCAGCCTCCCGAGTAGCTGGGACTACAGGCGCCCGCCACTGCGCCCAGCTAGTTTTTTTTTGTATTTTTTAGTAGAGACGGGGTTTCACCGTGTTAGCCAGGATGGTCTCGATCTCCTGACCTCGTGATCCGCCCGTCTCGGCCTCCCAAAGTGCTGGGATTACAGGCTTGAGCCACCGCGCCCGGCCCATGAATCTTTAATTCACACCAAACTCCTCACTACAATGTCCTCTATGAGAAGTGGCGCGTTGTCTAACTTGGTCATCGTTATATCTCCAACACCTAGCACAGGCCTGACCTACAGTAAGCTCTTAATATTTAATGAATGAATGGGAAAAAAAAGCACAGTTTAGAGAACAGCAATAAAATGTACCCAATGGAACATTACCATACCTCAGAAGCCACCTGCATGCTACTTCATGATGAACTCCTCCATCATTTCTTTTTTTTTGAGACAGAGTCTCTGTGTCACTCAGGCTGGAGTGCAGTGGCGTGATCTTGGCTCACTGCAACCTCTGCTTCCCAGGTTCAAGCACTTCTCCCACCTCAGCCTCCTGAGTAGTTGGGACTACAGGCTCACACCAGCACACTCGGCTAATTTTTTTTTTTTTTTTTGAGACGGAGTCTCGCTCTGTCGCCCAGGCTGGAGTGCAGTGGCCGGATCTCAGCTCACTGCAAGCTCCGCCTCCCGGGTTTACGCCATTCTCCTGCCTCAGCCTCCCGAGTAGCTGGGACTACAGGTGCCCGCCACCTCGCCCGGCTAGTTTTTTGTATTTTTTAGTAGAGACGGGGTTTCACCGTGTTCGCCAGGATGGTCTCGATCTCCTGACCTCGTGATCCGTCTCGGCCTCCCAAAGTGCTGGATTACAGGCTTGAGCCACCGCGCCCGGCCATCCGGCTAATATTTGTATTTTTAGTACAATCGGGGTTTTGCCATTTGGCCAGGCTGGTCTTGAACTCCTGACCTCAGGTGATCCACCTGCCTTGGCCTCCCAAAGTGCTGGGATTACAGGCGTGAGCCACGGTGCCTGGCCTCCCTCCATCATTTCTTTGCTTTAAAAAAAAAAAACCAACAGTGGCCAAGCGGAGGCAGGTGGATCACCTGAGGTCAGGATTTCAAGAGCAGCCTGACCAACATGCTAAAACCCCACCTCTACTAAAAATACAAAGTTAGCCAGGCGTGGTGGTGCATGCGTGTAATCCCAGCTACTTGGGAGGCTGAGGCAGGAGAATCGCTTGAACCCGGAGGCAGAGGCTGCCGTGAGCTGAGATCACACAGTGGGTGAGATCCAGGCTGGGCAACAAGAGAGAAACTCTGTCTCAAAAAAGAAGAAAAAACACAAAGAAAGAAAACAAAACCCGACTGTGTATGTATCTCTAAAGATACATTGGTTAGTTGTGCCGACTTTTAAAATTTTTGTGTAAGTGAAACCATATTGTATGTATTCTTCTGTGACTTGCTTATTTCAAAA
Organism: Theropithecus gelada; assembly: GCF_003255815.1. Lineage (NCBI taxonomy): Eukaryota > Metazoa > Chordata > Mammalia > Primates > Cercopithecidae > Theropithecus > Theropithecus gelada. Next base: position 103,058,535 of record NC_037679.1, on the reverse strand, counting down.
AAATAGTGTTTTGAGATTCATTCATGTGAATACATGTAGCTGTTGTTTAGCCATTAATTTTCACTGCTTAGTATTCTATTATACAAATATATAGCATCTGCCTGGCACAGTGCCTCATGCCTGTAATCCCAGCAATTTGGGAGGCCAAGGCGGGTGGATCACCTGAGGTCAGGAGTTCAAGACCAGCCTGGCCAACGTGGTGAAAATCTGTCTCTCCTAAAAATACAAAAATTAGCTGGACGTGGTGGCGTGTGCCTGTAATCCCAGCTATTCGGGAAGCTGAGGCAGGAGAATCGCTTGAACCAGGGAGTCAGAGGTTGCAGTGAGCGGAGATCGCACCACCGCGCCATGGCACTCCAGTCTGGCGACAGAGCAACAGAGCAAGACTCCGTCTCAAAAATAATAATAATAACAATAATAAAATAAAAATACAAAAATCAGCCACAGCACTCCAGCCTGGCGACAGAGCAACAGAGCAAGACTCCGTCTCAAAAATAATAATAATAACAATAATAAAATAAAAATACAAAACTCAGCCAGGTATGGTGGCACGCATCTGTAATTCCAGCTACTTGGGAGGCTGAGGCAGAAGAATCTCTTGAACCCGGGAGGCGGAGATTGCAATGAGCCGAGATCGCGCCACTGCCCTCTAGCTTGGGTGACAGAGCTAGACTGTCTCAAAAATAAATAAATAAATAAATAAATAAATAATAAATAGGCCGGTCTCAGTGGGTCACGTAGCACTTTGGAAGGCTGAGGTGAGCGGATCACCTGAGGTCAGGAGTTCAAGACCAGCCTGGCCAACTTGTCAAAACCATGTCTCTACTAAAAATACAAAAATTAGCTGGGCGTAGTGGCAAGCACCTGTAGTCCCAGCACTTTGGGAGGCCGAGGTGGACGGATTACGGGGTCAGGAGATTAAGACCATCCTGGCTAACACGTGAAACCCTGTCTCTACTTAAAATACAAAAAACTAGCTGGGTGTGGTGGCTCGCGCCTGTAGTCCCAGCTACTTGGGAGGCTGAGGCAGGAGAATCACTTGAACCCGGGAAGTGGAGGTTACAGTGAGCTGACGTCACACCACCACACTCCACCAGCCTGAGCCACACAGCGAGACTCCGTCTCAAAAAATAAAAGTAAAAATAAAATAAAATAAATAGCACCTTATTTATTTATTTATTTATTTATTTATTTATTTTTGAGGCCGAGTCTCGCTCTGTCATCCAGGCTGGAGTGCAGTGGCCGGATCTCAGCTCACTGCAAGCTCCGCCTCCCGGGTTCCCGCCATTCTCCTGCCTCAGCCTCCCGAGTAGCTGGGACTACAGGCGCCCGCCACCTCGCCCGGCTAGTTTTTTGTATTTTTTAGTAGAGACGGGGTTTCATTGTGTTAGCCAGGATGGTCTCGATCTCCTGACCTCGTGATCCGCCCGTCTCGGCCTCCCAAAGTGCTGGGATTACAGGCTTGAGCCACCGCGCCCGGCCACCTTATTTATTTATTTGGGTTATTTCCAGGCTTTTGCTATAATAAATCATGATGTTGTTACATATTTCTTTATGTCCTTCATACAGGAGGTTCTATACCTAGCAGTGGAATTCTGGGATAGGATATGCACATGTTCAACCATACTTGGTAATCCAAACCGTGCTCCAAAGTGGGTATACAAATTTACATTTCCACCCAAAGTAGGTGAGAATTCTTACCATTGCTCTTTCCTTCTGGGTTCAGTTTTCTTCTTCCGCAAGTATACAGTTTAGTTTAGTTTTGTTTTGTTTTCTGTTTTCAGAGAGGAATTGAATGTTAAACTCTTCTGGTCTTTGTTTTATTGAAAATGTCTTTATTTTATTGAAAACGTCTTTATTTTGTTTGCACTCTTGAATGAGAACTTATATGAATACAGAATTCTAGATTGACAATGTTTCTGGTTTTTTCTCAATGCTTTGAAAATACTATTCCATTATCTTTGGGCCTTTACTGTTGCATTTAATTGTAGTTCTTTTGTCTTCTGTCTGTGGTAGCTTCTAATATTTTTGTCTGTGGTGCCTGAAATTTCACCATAGTATGTCTTGGTGTAAATTTCTTCTTATTTATTGGTTTAGCACATGTCATGATTTCTGAGTCTGAGGATTCATATCTTTCATCAATTCTAGGAATTTTTTTTAATTCTGGGAAATTATCAGTGATGATCTCTCGAATATTTACGGTCCTCCATTCTCTCCCTTTTCTCCTTCTGGATCACCTATGAGTGTTACAGTAGACCCATTATCCTCCTCGCTTCCAAATCTCTATTTTTTTTTTTTTCCCTTAGACGGAGTCTTGCTCTGTCACCCAGGCTGGAGTGCAGTGGTGTGATCTTGGCTCACTGCAACCTCCACCTCCCGGGTTGAAGCAATTCTCCTGCCTCAGCCTCCCAAGTAGCTGGGACTACAGGTATGCACCACCAGGCCTGGCTAATTTTTGTATTTTTAGTAGAGACGGGGTTTCACCATTTTGGCCAGGCTGGTCTCGAACTCCTGACCTAAAATGATCCACCCGGCTTGGCCTCCCAAAATGCTGGGATTACAGGCGTGAGCCACCACGCCCGGCCGCCAAACCTCTATTTTCTCTTTCTCATTCTATGCTGCCTTCTGGGTAAATTCATCCAGTCAATTTAGTTGTGTTGAATCTGCTGTTTAACTTATTCACTAGGTTTTTATTTATAATTTCTGGAAGTTTGATTGCTTTGTATTTCTACCTGTTCTTATTTCATTCACTCTTGTTTATTCTTGCATTTCTTCTTTTACACATTTTATTATTTAAAAATACTAACTTGATCGTATAGCCTCTATCATATTGTGCTAAAATTAAACCTTAAGCTCACACGAGGCACAGGCTCATGGTTATTAATTCCTCAGGGAAGGTTTTTTCCTTGTCCCCTACCTTCTAGAGCAAATGAGGCTTGAATTCACAGGTACTGTAGTGGTCTTGATTCCCTTTGTGTTTCGGGCACCTGGTTATTTAACTTTCTTTCTTTGGGTGTTGAGCTTTATATTTATTTTATTTTATTTTATTTTATTTTTATTTTTTATTTTTTATTTTTATTTTTATTTTATTTATTTTTTTTTTTGAGACGGAGTCTCGCGCTGTGTCACCCAGGCTGGAGTGCAGTGGCGCGATCTCGGCTCACTGCAAGCTCCGCCTCCCAGGTTCAGGCCATTCTCCTGCCTCAGCCTCCGAGTAGCTGGGACTACAGGCGCCCGCCACCACGCCCGGCTAGTTTTTTTTCGTATTTTTATTAGAGACGGGGTTTCACCATGTTAGCCAGGATGGTCTCGATCTCCTGACCTCGTGATCCGCCCGCCTCGGCCTCCCAAAGTGCTGGGATTACAGGCTTGAGCCACCGCGCCCGGCCTTATTTTTATTTTTTATTTTTATTTTTTTATTTTTGAGACGGAGTCTCGCTCTGTCGCCCAGGCTGGAGTGCAGTGGCCAGATCTCAGCTCACTGCAAGCTCCGCCTCCCGGGTTCACGCCATTCTCCTGCCTCAGCCTCCCGAGTAGCTGGGACTACAGGCGCCTGCCACCTCGCCCGGCTAGTTTTTTGTATTTTTTAGTAGAGACGGGGTTTCACCGTGTTAGCCAGGATGGTCTCGATCTCCTGACCTCATGATCCGCCCGTCTCGGCCTCCCAAAGTGCTGGGATTACAGGCTTAAGCCACCGCGCCCGGTCTGTATTTATTTTAGTTTTTAGAGACAGAATCTCATTCTGTCACCCAGGCTGGAGTGTAGTGGCATATCCACAGCTCACTGCAACCTCAAACTACTGGCTTTGAGAGATCCTCCCACCTCAGTCTCCCAAGGAGCTAAGCCTACAGGGGTCTTGCTATGTTGTCTAGGTTGGTCTCGAACTCCTGGCTTCAAGTGATCCTCCTGCTTTGGGCTCCCAAAGTGCTGGGACTATAGGCAGGAACTACTGCACCCAACCTGGCTTTTTTTTCTTTCTTTCTTTTTTTCCCCCGAGATGGAGTCTCACTCTGTCTCCCAGGCTGGAGTGCAGTGGTGCGATCTCGGCTCACTGCAACCTCCACCTCCCGGGTTCAAGCATTTCTCCTACCTCAGCCTCCCGAGTAGCTGGGATTACAGGTGCCTGCCATCACACTTGGCTAATTTTTGTATTTTTAGTAGAGACGGAGTTTCACCACGTTAGCCAGGCTAGTTTTAAACTCCTGACCTCGTAATCTGCCCGCCTCAGCCTCCCAAAGTGCTGGGATTACCACCACACGTGTAATGCCACCACGCCCGGCCCTGGCTTTGTATTTAAAAGAAGGCTTATTGAGTTTACTCAGCAGTTGTAGGTGTTTGTAGCAGGATAATTTTTCAGGTTATCTGGTCTGCCAACTTGTTAAACTTGAAATCTATTAATTAACTCTATGTTTTCATTAAGCCATTTTTTATTATGGTAAATACACATACCATAAAAATTATTCATTAACATTTAATAGGATGGGTAAAGTTGCAGAGAGAGAGCCCATTTCAGTTGTGCCACTGCACTCCAGCCTGGGCAACAGAGCGAGACTGTCTCAAGAAAAAAAAGAAAAGAAAAGAAAGAAAGAGCCCATTTTAGTTGCTGTGTGAGGAAGGACTTCTTTTTTTTTTTTTTTTTTTTTTTTTTTTTTT
>NC_037679.1:103049724-103053782 GCF_003255815.1 Theropithecus gelada | reverse complement strand
ATTCTCCTGCCTCAGCCTCCCAAGTAGCTGGGACTACAGGCGCCCACAACCGCGCCCGGCTAATTTTTTGTATTTTTAGTAGAGACGGGGTTTCACCGTGGTCTCGATCTCCTGACCTTGTGATCCGCCCGCCTCGGCCTCCCAAAGTGCTGGGATTACAGGCTTGAGCCACCGCGCCCGGCCGAGGAAGGACTTCTTAATAGGCTGGTAGGAAGCAAAGGATTTCCAAGGAATGATAGTGAGGCAGAAAGTGAAGGATGTATTCTGGGAATGGTAAATAGTTGGTTTGGCAGGACCTTGGTACCTGGTACACGTAACAATGTGAATGAATTTCTGAAATAGTAAGTTAGGGCCAGATTGTGGAGGGCCTTGGATTTCAGTTTAAAGGAATTCGGACTTTGAGAGCTTTTGAAAGTTTTTTAACTTAACTCATTTTGAAAGTTGGTCTTGGCAGCAGTAGATGGAGTGGATTAGAGAGTGTTGAGATTGACGACAGGGAGACCAATTAGGAACCTATCGCAGTAGTCCAAGGAGGCATGAAGGCACATAATAGGGATAAAGTCTGACAAAGCTCAGACCTGTTGAAATGACCAAAGCATAATTGTAGTTATTAACCAGACTGGAGCCAAGAGGAGATGCCAATACAGACATATGACAGCATTCCTTAGAGTAAGTCACTTCCCAGAAGAATAGCATTATGAACTCTTAGAGACTTGGTGATGTCCTCTAATGAAGTCACATGCTGTTTATAAAATGTCAGCTAATTGGCCTATTGAGCCAGCCAGAGTCCTCCTTTGATCTGAACCCAGACTTGAAAGCATGCGTCCATGCAATTTGAAAAACAGCATTCAACTAGAGAAAGTCGAGTAAAACAGATAGATCTGTAGCTCTACAGAGTATAAACAACTGTTTTTAGCATCAGCCCAAAGAGTTTTAAGTGGCCTCTTGTTATTTGCTTCTACTGTTAATAAGATCCTCTAAAATCATTGCTCTGGACTTTCCATCTTCAAATTTCGTAGCAGGACAACTTAATCACCTATTTCTATTGGGTTACATAGCCTTTTTTTTTTTTTTTGGACAGTCTGGCTCTGTTGCCCAGTCTGCAGTGTAGTGGCGCCATCTTGGCTCACCGCAACCTCTGCCTCCCGAATTGAAACAATTCTCCTGCCTCAGCCTCCTGAGTAGCTGGGATTACAGTTGTGCACCACCATGTCCAGCTAATTTCTGTATTTTTAGTAGAGATCCGGTTTCACCATGTTGGTCAGGCTGGTCTCAAACTCCTCACCTTGTGATATGCCTGCCTCGGCCTCCCAAAGTGCTGGGATTACAGGCACGAGCCACCGCACCCGGCCTGGGTTATATATCCAGTTAGCGTGGTGACAACCCAGATGACTTGGTTTGCATTTGTTTTCCCATTGCTCTAGTATGTTCTAAGGTCGCTTTCATGTACATCCTGTGTGTGAATCCCCTTTCCCAAATTGTTGTGGATTGTATCATAACTTGTCAATTAGCTAAATGTAAATGAACATCGGCTTTCTAGAGATGCCACTTTTCGCATTTAATTGCTGAATGAAAAGCAATAGGACTATGAAGCTAAGAAGTTATTTGGAGAAGAACTTGAATTATTTGATTCTGAGGAGGGGGGTCAAAACATGGTTGTGAAGAAATGGAGTTATTATATATGTTATATATAATTAACATATATATTTAAAACTTGAATGATATTTTGAAATTACATAGAGCATACTACTAAAAAGCATTCAGATACACTTGGCTCCCTTTTTCCCCTTTCCTTCCTTCTATTAACAATTATTGAGCACTCAGTGTGGGCCAGGCACTGTGTTATATGCTGGAAGTTATAGTGGTTTATTCTTCAATTTTGAAATAATTTGGCAGTTTATAAACATCTTTAAAGTTTGTTTTTTAAAAATAGTCAGTTCTGGCCAGGCGTGATGGCTCACGCCTGTAATCCCAACACTTTGGGAGGCCGAGGCGGGTGAATCACCTGAGGTCGGGAGTTCGAAATTAGCCTGGCTAACATGGTGAAGCCCCGTCTCTACTAAAAATGCAAAATTAGCTGGGCATGGTGGTGCACACCTGTAATCCCAGCTACTCGGGAGGCTGAGGCAGGAAAATCGCTTGAATGGGGGAGGTGGAGGTTGCAGTGAGCTGGAATTGTGCCACTGCACTCCAGCCTGGGCGACAGAGTGAGACTCCGTCTCAAAAAAAAAAAAAAAGGTCTTGGATTTTGATGACATGGTGCTATGTAAGGCTTATAGGGTTATTAGTGCCCTGAGTCCACACTTCACAGAGTTATTAGATTTAAATTTTCAAATTTTATTTTAGAGACAGGGTCTTTCTCTGTTTCCCAGACAGAATGGAGTGCAGCGGTGCAACCATAGCTAACTGGAGCCTGGAACTCCTGGGCTCGAGCAATCCTCCCACCTCAGCCTCCTGAGCAGTCGGGACTACAGGTATGCACCACTATGCCTGGCTAGTTAATTTTTTTTTTTTTTTTTGTAGAGACAAGGGCCTTACTATTTGCCCAGGCTGGTACTGAACTCCTAGGCTCAGACAATCTTCCCACCTCGTCTTCCCAAAGTGCTGGGATTACAGGCATGAGCCACCTTGCCCGGCCTCATCATTGGACTTAAAAATCTTTAGGCCGGGCGCGGTGGGTCAAGCCTGTAATCCCAGCACTTTGGGAGGCCGAGACGGGCGGATCACGAGGTCAGGAGATCGAGACCATCCTGGCTAACACGGTGAAACCCCGTCTCTACTAAAAAATACAAAAAACTAGCCGGGCGAGGTGGCAGGCGCCTGTAGTCCCAGCTACTCGGGAGGCTGAGGCAGGAGAATGGCGTAAACCCGGGAGGCGGAGCTTGCAATGAGCCGAGATCGCGCCACTGCACTCCAGCCTGGGTGACACAGCCAGACTCCGTCTCCAAAAAAAAAAAAAAAAAAAAAAAAAAATCTTTTTGTCTTTGGTAGTTGTTTTACAATTTTAAGCAACTAGTGGCTGTAGTAGGCATTCTTAACCAGGAATAAAGTCATAAATGTAAATGTATGGTCTTGGAGGAGTGGGGGCAGTCCTCTGTGAATCTGTCAATATTTGGTGTATACAGTTATTTTTCTGAGGATATAGATGCTCAAAGGAGTCTATAACCCAAAAAAGATTCGGAGCAACTGTTTGCCTTGCTTCATTCAGCTCCCAGAATAGTGGCCTTTGTTACATAGACTAGTGATTACGTGCTTGGGCATTAGAGTCACACTCCCTGTATTTGAATCCTGGCTCTGCTATGTAATAGCTGTGTGACCTTAAAGAAGTCATTTAACCCCTCTGTGCCTCAGTTTCCTTATGTGTAAAATGGGGATAACAACAGTATTATGTCATGGGGTTGTGGTGAGGATTACATGAGTTAATGTATATAACTAACTCAGAAAATGCTCAGCACATAGTAAATGTTCTATACATACATCAGCTATTGTTATTATAATAATCACATGGGTGTGGCACTGATGATAATGATGGTGAAAACCATGATGACTTCTACCTTCCTGAAGCCACTTAAGAGTGAGTAACAGGCCGGGCGCGGTGGCTCAAGCCTGTAATCCCAGCACTTTGGGAGGCCGAGACGGGCGGATCACGAGGTCAGGAGATCGAGACCATCCTGGCTAACACGGTGAAACCCCGTCTCTACTAAAAATACAAAAAAAAACTAGCCGGGCGAGGTGACGGGCGCCTGTAGTCCCAGCTACTCGGGAGGCTGAGGCAGGAGAATGGCGGGAACCCGGGAGGCGGGGTTTCACCGTGTTAGCCAGGATGGTCTCGATCTCCTGACCTCGTGATCCGCCCGTCTCTACTAAAAATACAAAAAAAAACTAGCCGGGCGAGGTGACGGGCGCCTGTAGTCCCAGCTACTCGGGAGGCTGAGGCAGGAGAATGGCGGGAACCCGGGAGGCGGAGCTTGCAGTGAGCTGAGATGCGGCCACTGCACTCCAGCCTGGGTGACAGAGCCAGACTCTGTCTCAAAAAAAAAAAAAAAAAAAAAAATAAA
>NC_037679.1:103045228-103049628 GCF_003255815.1 Theropithecus gelada | reverse complement strand
CGGGGAAAAAACAGAATCTTATTCTAAAAAAAAAAAAAAAAAAAAAAAAGAGTGAGTAACAGCAGCCAAAGTTACTTAGGAATAAAAGATTAAAAAAAAAAAAAAAGAGCATGACAATGGACAGCCACAATAAATGTTACCCAGCTGGTCATTCTAGGTAAAGCTGACGCTGCCCTTCCCTTCCTGTTCTAGTTTATGGCCAGCGAAGGCTCTGAAGGCTCGGTAGTCTGACTCAACTGCTGAGAGGAATGTATTCCAGTCAAAGCACAGTGGCAAAAGCCATTTGTTTTTTAGATTTAGTTGACATCTATTCCGATTCTATGTTTTAGCCTTGGATGGAACTGGCTCTTTGCCATGGTTTGTTTTTCCCCCATGGAATGTGTATTGTTGATGCTGTACCATGATAAAGGGCGAGCGAGGAAATGGGAACTTTTATTAACTGACCTAAAGCTTATCTCTCCTAGTTCTGCCACAAAACACTCTTGACAGTTTAAGAGACATTTCTTTTATCTCCATCTCCACCTACTGACCTCCCCAGCTGAAAGGGTTAGGCAAAGTAAATCAGATTAGAATTCATTCCAAAGGCCTTTGACTTTTTCTAGCTTTTAATGACCAAAGTTTTTAGATAATTGCGTTTCAGGGCTATCTGATCACCTTTGTTGGGTCAATTTTGCCTCTCCTCAAATGCCTGAGAATGATATTTTTTCATATATTATTTTTGGGGTCTCTACTTTTTTTCTTTATCCCTTCCTTGCACAAATAACTGGCAGTTCCTGAAGCCACTGCCCCCAAGAATTTGCTTCCTGTAACAATAGCTACTTCTCTGTCTGGGCTTTCCCTCTGGAAAAAGCTCATTCAAGTATCCCCTGATTCCAAAGTGCCAAGTAGAAATTGTATAAAGTGATTTAATTCAGATGCTGTATATCAGGCTTAAAATCCAATAGGTATGTAGGTAATTGTCTGAATGTTTTCCGCAGTAAAAGATTGAAGACTAAGGTCTAACTCCCATTGCAGTTTTGTAGTCCCCACGGACTACAAAATTGCAGGGCCTAGTACAAAGAGAAAATGAGGGGTCTCTTATTCAAAAGTTATTAAAAATTTCAAGACAGTAACAACAGAGCATCAAACCAAGAACAGAGGCCAGGTGCGGTGGCTCAGGCCTGTAATCCCAGCACTTTGGGAGGCTGAGGCGGGCAGATCACCTGAGGTCAGGAGTTCAAGACCAGCCTGGCCAACGTGGTGAAACCCCATCTCTACTAAAAATACAAAATTAGCTGGGTGTGGTGGTGCATATTTGTAATCCCAGCTACTTGGGAGGCTGAGGCAGGAGAATCGCTTGAATCTCAGAGGCCGAGGTTGCAGTGAGGCGAGATCGTGCCATTGCATGACAGCTTGGGCAAGGAGAGCGAAATGCTGTCTCAAAAAACCAAAAACAAAACCCAACCACAGGGCCCTTTTGAGTACACGACCCTGAGCAACTAACTGCATAGGTCACCACCCAGGAAGCCAGGCCTGCATGGAGCCCACGAATCAGAATCTTTGGAATCTGACTGGAAAAAAAGTCTGATTTCTGGGGCCTACCAGAATCTCTCAGATAATATCCGGGAATTGACTTTTTTTTTTTTTTTTTTTGAATACAGGATCTTGCTCTGTTGCCCAGACTGGAGTGCGGTGGCTTGATCATGGCTTACTGCAGCCTCAACCTCCTGGACTCAAGCAAACCTCCAACCTCAGCCTTCCAAGTAGCTGGGACTACAGGTGTGCTCACACTGGTTATTTTTAAAAGGGTCTCACTATGTTGCTCAGGCTGGTCTTGAACTCCTGGACTCAAGTGATCCTCCCGCCTCGGCCTCCCAAAGTGCTGGGATGACAGGTGTCAGCCACCATGCCCAGCCAGAATTAACATTCTTTTTTTTTTTTTTTTTTTTTTTTTTTGAGACGGAGTCTCGCTCTGTCGCCCAGGCTGGAGTGCAGTGGCCGGATCTCAGCTCACTGCAAGCTCCGCCTCCCGGGTTTACGCCATTCTCCCGCCTCAGCCTCCCGAGTAGCTGGGACTACAGGCGCCTGCCACCACGCCCGGCTAGTTTTTTTTTGTATTTTTTTAGTAGAGACGGGGTTTCACCGTGTTAGCCAGGATGGTCTCGATCTCCTGACCTCGTGATCCGCCCGTCTCGGCCTCCCAAAGTGCAGGGATTACAGGCTTGAGCCACCGCGCCCGGCCCAGAATTAACATTCTTAATAAACTCTCTAGATGTTGACTTTTGAGAATCTCACACCTATTTTCTTCATTTGCTTGGGAAGAAGATAGAGCAATGTTTTTTGTTTTTGTTTTTGAGATGGAGTCTTGCTCTGTTGCCCAGGCTGGAGAGCAATGGTGTGATCTTGGCTGACTGCAACCCCTGCCTCCCGGGTTCAAGCGATTCCCCTGCCTCAGCCTCCAGAGTAGCTGGGACTACAGGTGCACCACCACGTCTGGCTAATTTTTTGTATTGTTTAGTAGAGACAGGGTTTCACCATGTTGGCCAGGATGGTCTTGAACTCCTGATCTTGTGATCTGTCCACCTTGGCTTCCCAAAGTGTTGGGATTTCATGCCTGAACCACTGTGCCTGGCTCGTTTGTTTTTGGAGATGGAGTCTCACTCTGTCGCCCAGGCTGGAGTGCAGTGGCGCGATCTTGGTTCACTGCAAGCTCTGCCTCCCGGGTTCACGCCATGCTCCTGCCTCAGCCTCCCGAGTAGCTGGGACAACAGGCGCCCACCACCACGCCCGGCTAATTTTTTTTTTGGTATGTTTAGTAGAGATGGGGTTTCACCGTGTTAGCCAGGATGGTCTCGATCTCCTGACCTCGTGATCCACCCACCTTGGCCCCCCAAAGTGCTGGGATTACAGGCGTGAGCCACTGCACCTGGCTGGCTCATTTTTTTCTTCTTAAGAGACAGAGTCACCCTCTGTCACCCAGGCTGGAGTGCAGTGGCGTGATCATAGCTCAATGCAGTCTCGATCTCCTGGGCTCAAGTGATCCTCCCATCTCAGCCTCCTGAGTAGCTGGGACTACAGGTGTGTGCCAGCCACCATGCCTGGCTTTTTATTTTAGTTTTTTTTTTTTTTTTTTTTTTTTTTTTTTTGAGACGGAGTCTCGCTCTGTCGCCCAGGCTGCAGTGCAGTGGCGCGATCTCGGCTCACTGCAAGTTCCACCTCCCGGGTTCACGCCATTCTCCCGCCTCAGCCTCCGAGTAGCTGGGACTACAGGCGCCCGCCACCACGCCCGGCTAGTTTTTTTTTGTATTTTTAGTAGAGACGGGGTTTCACCATGTTAGCCAGGATGGTCTCGATCTCCTGACCTCGTGATCCACCCGCCTCGGCCTCCCAAAGTGCTGGGATTACAGGCTTGAGCCACCGCGCCCGGCCTATTTTAGTTTTTGTAGAGATGAAGTCTCACTATGCTGCCCAGGCTGGTCTTGAACTCCTGGGCTCAAGTGATCCTCCTGCCTTGGCCTTCCAAAGTGCTGGAATTGACCATGCCTGGCAATTATCTTTTCTTTTCTTTCATTTTTTCTGAGACAGAGTCTGGTTCTGTTGCCCAGGCTGGAGTACAGTGGTGGGAATTCGACTCACTGCAGCCTCCGCCTCCTGGTTTCAAGCAATTCTTGTGCCTCAGTCATAGAGTAGCTGGGTTTATAGGTGCGTGCCACCATGCTTGGCTAAATTTTGCATTTTTATTAGAGACAGGGTTTTGACATGTTGGCTGGTCTCAAACTCCTAACTTTAAGTGATCCGTCCACCTCTGCCTCCCGAAGTGAGCCACCGTGCCTGGCCCCAATTCTCTTTTAAAAGTATTTGGCTTGCTTTACCTAGATGCGCAACTGACAGCACTTATGTTGCATCTCTAGCAGTATTTCTTTGAGCTCTCTCACACTTTTTCTGTTTTCCTCTTTCTCCCCATCCTCTTTTGTTTTACGCTTGTCTTGGGCCTGCCCACAATACCTCAGGTGTGGCTAGACTTGGCTGACGACATCCAAGGCATATGAAATTATTAGAGAAAGTTTGAGGGGAAGGAGTAAGACTTTTGATAGTTGGATTTTTTTTTTTTTTTTTTTTTTTTTTTTTTTACTTTTCTGTTGGTTTAGATTAGAAGCAAAAGCAGACTGGGTAGGAAGAGCAGGCTGTAGCAAAAATAAAATTCTTAACAAAAAATCCAACTATCGCCGGGCGCGGTGGCTCACGCCTGTAATCCCAGCACTTTGGGAGGCCGAGGCGGGCGGATCACAAGGTCAGGAGATCGAGACCACGGTGAAACCTCGTCTCTACTAAAAATACAAAAAATTAGCCGGGCGCGGTTGTGGGCGCCTGTAGTCCCAGCTACTCGGGAGGCTGAGGCAGGAGAATGGCGGGAACCCGGG
>NC_037679.1:103024057-103045108 GCF_003255815.1 Theropithecus gelada | reverse complement strand
AAAAAAAAAAAAAAAAAAAAAAAAAAAAAAAAAAATTGAGAAACAAAGCTACCTCAGTGATTATTTAGTCATAATCATTGGAATTCAATTCCAGATCAGTTCTTCTTCCTCCACAGTAAATGCCTGCCAGTCCTTGCAACTTATTTCTGCAAATTGTCGGTTCACCAGATTGCGACCTCAAGGGCTCAGGAATTCATCCCGTGTAACTTGATGAAAGTATTTATATCAAACTATCCTGACTAAACCTGGTCCTGAGTTCTGAGTTTAGCTATACATCATTGAGATATTGCAAGGTTAATAAACCTCTTTATATTACGGATTTAAAATTTTAGCACAACAAATAAAATGCTCTTTTTTTGGCTTACAGTTCTGTATGTGTGGGTGAGTGCTTAAGCAGTCACTGACTGGAACAGATGCTGTCTTGAATTTTTTTCTTAATAAAAAGATGACATTTTTAATTACTAGGTGCTTCTAAATTACTTAAGAAATGACATTTTTCTTTATTGATTTCACCTGTATTTCCTGCTTTTCCGTAGTTGTAGCTTCTAACATACATCTTTATTACTCTATATTTTTAAGGTAATGAAAACTTTGTGTTTCTATTTTCATTCTCACAGCGAAGGAGAGATTAAATGGAAACAACCTTTTATAACTTTGAAATATTATGTAATCCTGGCATTCTTAAAAGAATTTTTTGCTTGCCTTTTACTTTGGCAAAACACTTGTATCTAAAGATATGTAAAGAACACTGATGGCCAGGCATGGTGGCTTACATTTGTAATCCAAGCACTTTGGGAGGCCGAGGCAGGCAGATCACTTAGGTCAGAAGTTTGAGACCAGCATGGTCAAAATGGTGAAACCCTGTCTCTACTAAAAATACAAAAGTTAGCAGGGTGTGGTGGCACACACCTGTGATTCCAGCTACTTGGGAGGCTGAGGTATGAGAATTGCTTGAACGCAGGAAGCGGAGGTCGCAGTGAGTAGAGATTGCACCACTGCACGCCAGCTTGGGTGAAAAAGTGAAACTCTGTCTCAAAAAAAAAAAAAAAAAAAAATTTGGAAAAAAAAAAAAAAAAAAAAAAAATTTGGCAAAAAAAAAAAAAAAAAAACCAATTTGGCAGTTTCATAAAGTTAAACATAAATTTACATGATTTTGCTAATTCACCCCTACTTATCGAAAGTAGAGGAAAACACATGTCCTCTTAAAGATTTGTACATAAATGTTCACAATAGCTTTATTTATAATAATCAGGGACTAGACGTTGGACACAGTGGCTCACATTTGTTATCCCAGCACTTTGGGAGGCCAACATGGGAGGATCCCTTGAGGCCACGAGTTTGAGGCCAGCCTGGGCAACTGAGCAAGATCCTGTCTTTATAAAAAATAATAAAATTAGCGAGGCATGGTGGCACATGCCTATAGTCCCTGCTACTTGGGAGGCTGATATAGGAGGATTGTTTGTGCCCAGGAGATCAAGGCTGCAGTGAGCTACGATTGCATCACTGCACTCCATCTTGGGTGACAGAGTGAGACCCTGTCTCACAAAACAACAACAACAACAAAAACAAGAAATTACCCAAACAGGCTGGGCACGGTGGCTCACACCTGTAATCCCAGCACTTTGAGAGGCCGAGGCGGGCGGATCATGAGGTCAGGAGATCGAGACCATCCTGGCTAACACGGTGAAACCCCGTCTCTACTAAAAATACAAAAAATTAGCCGGGCGAGGTGGCGGCGCCTGTAGTCCCAGCTACTCGGGAGGCTGAGGAAGGAGAATTCCTTGAACCTGGGAGGCAGAGCTTGCAGTGAGCCGAGATCACACCACTGCACTCCAGTCTGGGCGACAGAGCGAGACTCCGTCTCAAAAAAAAAAAAAAAAGAAAGAAATGACCCAAACATTCATCAATAAGTGAATGGATAAACAAATGGAATACTACCTAGCAACAGAAAGTGATGAACTATGATGAATGCAATAGCATGAATGAAACTCGAAAACCCCATGCTGAGAGAAAGTCAACAGAACGAGAGTACGTATCGCATGATTCCATTAATGGGAAATTCTAGAAGAGGCAAAAGCATTCTATGGTGGCAGAAAGAATACCAGTGGTTGCTTGGAGCCAGGCTTGGGAGAGGAACTGCTGACTCCAAATAGGCAATGGGGGGATTGTGGGGGGTGTCGGAAATGTTGTCTATTTTGACTGAGGTTATGCTTCCATGGGAATATACATTTGTCAAACCTCATTTGAACTGTACACTTAAAAAAATGGGTGCATTTTATATAAAATATACTTCAATAAAGTTGTGTTTTCAACTACTAAAAAAGTTCAGAGAAGTCTCTAATACAGGTACGTGTACATACCACCTAGGATTAATAAATGTTAAATGTTTTTTTTTTTTTTTTTTTTTTTGAGACGGAGTCTCGCTCTGCCACCGAGGCTGGAGTGCAGTGGCCGGATCTCAGCTCACTGCAAGCTCCGCCTCCCGGGTTCACGCCATTCTCCTGCCTCAGCCTCCCGAGTAGCTGGGACTACAGGCGCCCGCCACTGCGCCCGGCTAGTTTTTTGTATTTTTTAGTAGAGACGGGGTTTCACCGTGTTAGCCAGGATGGTCTCGATCTCCTGACCTTGTGATCCGCCCGTCTCGGCCTCCCAAAGTGCTGGGATTACAGGCTTGAGCCACCGCGCCCGGCCATGTTAAATGTTTTGTTACTTGCTTCATCTTTTTCATCTAGAAGAAATGAAATATTATAGATAAAGATGATGTCTCCAGGCCGGGCGCGGTGGCTCAAGCCTGTAATCCCAGCACTTCGGGAGGCCGAGACGGGCGGATCACGAGGTCAGGAGATCGAGACCATCCTGGCGAACACGGTGAAACCCCGTCTCTACTAAAAATACAAAAAAAACTAGCCGGGCGAGGTGGCGGCGCCTGTAGTCCCAGCTACTCGGGAGGCTGAGGCAGGAGAATGGCGTGAACCCGGGGGGCGGAGCTTGCAGTGAGCTGAGATCCGGCCACTGCACTCCAGCCTGGGCGACAGAGCGAGACTCCGCCTCAAAAAAAAAAAAAAAAAAAAAAAAAAAAAAAAGATGATGTCTCCATAGCTCCCAGGCCTATTTTTCACCCTTTCCCACCAGCAATTACATTCCTAAAGTTGTATTTATCCTTTCTGTCCATCTAAACTATGTATTCACAGACATCTTCATTTTATTGATGAAAATATCAAAGCTTAACAAGAGCTAATGCACAAGCCATAGATAAACAATGGCCTCGTCAGCAGCACAGCCTGTAATGATGTTCTATCTGAAGTTCGATCCGCAGGGCTATGTTACTTAACCTGTGTTTGAGGAGCTGCTAATGTAATTTACGTAATTATTGCAGTGTTTATACTGGTCTTTCTCTTCAGTTTTAAATGTGATTACAACTTGGCACAAATTGGAATTTAGTGTGTCATGATGTTTCTCTAAATTTCCAAAATGCACTGCTTATAAATTTTCAAATCCAAGATGAATGAAGGTTTTTTTTTTTTTTTTTTGTGAGATGGAGTCTCACTCTGCTGCCCAGGCTAGAGTGCAGTGGCTCCATCTTGGCTCACTGCAAGCTCCACCTCCTGGGTTCATGCCATTCTCCTGCCTCAGCCTCCCGAGTAGCTGGGACTACAGGCACCTGCCACCATACCCGGCTAATTTTTTGTGTTTTTAGTACAGATGGGGTTTCACCGTGTTAGCAAGGATGGTCTCGATCTCCTGACCTGGTGATCCGCCTACCTCGGCCTCCCAAAGTGCTGGGATTACAGGCATGAGCCACCGCGCCCAGCCCTGATTAATATAGTTTTAAACAGTACAATAATTTGATATCAATGATTTGTTTAATTGCAATTAAGATGGAACACAGATATTTATGTATTTCCCTCTAATTTTCTCAGATAGATTACTAGACTATTTGCAAAGCACCTAACACCACTGAATCCTAAATAGCTGGCTGGATTTCACTGTTCTATGGATACTATATGAGACAATCAGAGGGACTGATTTGACGACATTCCTTGCCTTTTCTTTTGATTTATCTTTTTTATGGTGTATCTTCTATGTTGTCCAGATTTCCCCCTCAATTCTAATGTTTATATTTTGAAAGTTGATAAATATTGGAGCTGAAAAGAAGAGTTTAGGCTAGTATTAAGTATTTTGTAATAATGAAGCTGTTAATTTCCCTTTGTAATTTTTTTTTTAAACTTACAGACACATGTCTCTGAAAGAACACTATTAATTCTGGTTTTCACTGGCAAAGTAATTTTTCTTTTTTCCTTCTTAAAAATAGATATGATTCTGATAAGAAAAATAATAAATGAAATAGTTTATCTTTTCTCTATAAGAGAAGCAATACAAACCAGTTTCAAACTCAAGTTTAAATTCACACTGGGGTCTAGGGTATCTTTTCTTTTAGAATTTGAAATTTGGCTAGGTACAGTGGCTCACGCCTATAATCCCAGCACTTTGGGAGGTCGGAGGATTGCTTGAGCCCAGGAGTTTGAGACTAGCCTGGGCAACATAGTGAGACTCTATGAAAAAAAAAAAAAAAAATTGAAAGCTGAATGTTCATTTGCTTGTAGCTTTAGATACATATTCTTTTTTTTTTTCTTTAAGAGACGGGGTCTCACTCTGTTGCCCAGGCTGGAGTGCAGTGGTGCCATCATAGCTCACTGCAGCCTGGAACTGCTGGACCCAGTGATCTTCCAGCTTTGGCCTCTGGAGTAGCTGGGACTACAGGTATGCACTACCAAGGCTTAGATACATATTCAAATCTCATTGGCTATTGCCTTGGATATCACAATGGAGTTTAACTCTGTCCATCATGTCAGCAACATACTATAGTGTCACTGGAGCCACAACTGGATTATGAATGTGACTCACCTAGTGATGCGCCATCCTTTTCAATAACATCTGATAACTGCAGAGATGACTACATCAGACTGGTTGAGCTACAGGGTTCTGTTGGGTCACTGGTGACTGGCACGGGGGATAGGGGTGGAAAGGAATCTTTTTTTGGTGCTGTAGAAGGGGCTCTACCCTCTTGTGGAGTAATGTGATACCCCAAGAATGGAGAGAACAGAAATTCTCAAGATACGCAGCTGATGCCGGAGGATAGAGAATCGTACTGACTTTTTCTTGTTTTTTGGACAGCTAATCAGAAGACAATATATAAAGTTTAGTAACTGAAGTATGGTCAGGGAGAGGGCCTGAAAAATCTGCTTTGGAGTATTTAACGGTGACATTTAGATAAGGGTTAAGGGTGAAGCCAGCCTTATGGATGTGGGGATCAGGGGAATGTTCCTCAGGTGCTCAGGTCAGGGACAGTGGCAACATCCTCAATAGCTAAGGAGGTGTGAGTGTTTTGAGGAAACCATGTGGTTTGTTTCGTCACTATGTGAGCATCAGGAACTGGCAGTAGTGATATGTGAATGGGATCAAGGTGACTGAGAACAAGGTGTGAAACTTTAGAGAAATGATAAGGCTTTTACCTGGTTCAGCATATGGTGAACTGTTCCAGATGTAGCTTCTTAAAGCCCTTCGTTTTGTCAAAGCAGAATCTTTTTTTTTTTTCTTTGAGACAGAGTCTTGCTCTGTCACACAGGCTGGAATGCAGTGGCACGATCTCAGCTTACTGCAACCTCTGCCTCTCAGGTTCAAGTGATTCTCCTGCCTCAGCCTCCAAAGTAGCTGGGATTACAGGCACACGCCACCATGCCCGACTAATTTTTTGTATTTTTGTAGAGACGGGGTTTTGCCATGTTGGCCAGGCTGGTTTTGAACTCCTGACCTCAAGTGATCTGCCCGTCTCGGCCTCCCAAAGTGCTGGGATTACAGGTGTGAGCCACCGCGCTTGGCCTGGAAACCAGTCTTTAAGAGAAAGGGATGCAGGAAAGATTGGAGATCTTTGAAGAATCTCTTTTTTTTAAAAAAAAAATCACCTTTTTCGCTGTAGTTCTGTCACCTTTTTTTTTTTTTTTTTTGTAGGTGGAGACGGAGTCTCGCTCGCCCGGGCTGGAGTGCAGTGGCCGGATCTCAGCTCACTGCAAGCTCCGCCTCCCGGGTTCACGCCATTCTCCGGCCTCAGCCTCCCGAGTAGCTGGGACTACAGACGCCCGCCACCTCGCCCGGCTAGTTTTTTGTATTTCTTAATAGAGACGGGGTTTCACCATGTTAGCCAGGATGGTCTCGATCTCCTGACCTCGTGATCCGCCCGTCTCGGCCTCCCAAAGTGCTGGGATTACAGGCTTGAGCCACCGCGCCCGGCCAGTTCTGTCACCTTTAATAGACTCTTTATTAAGCCTGTGAATCTTATACTTCTTATCTCTGTTCTATGTGAGTTGGCATAATGGGTCAAATTCGCAATCCAGAAATGCCTGTATTCTGTTTCTGATGTGCTGAGGAGGTGTACAATTGTCTTCCTTGATTTCAACCTCAAAAGCTTTATATCTTTACCTGGGAACATAGAAGTCATTATTATTATGTCTTTCACAAATTATGTAAACTTAAAAAAATTATATATATTTTCGATGTAAACTAATCCTTGGAGGAAACTGGTTCCTTTAACATTTATTTCCTAGTTTTAATTTCTACCAGTTTTCTCTTTCAAACTTAAATGAGTGGGCCTTAGTTCTGTATTATCGCCATCTTAATCATGTTCTTTGTGATTTTAGTAGCTTTACTTTTTAAAACTTACATTTCCAGAATGAAGACTTCTGTATTTTTGTTTTTTTCTTCATATATCCTACTCCAGCTCCCTCAAGACCTGTCAGCTGTTCCCTGCACCCTTTGTTATCTCTTGCTGTGGTCCAACGGGAAGGACAGTAAGCCGTGGGCACAGACTTTCCCTAAATCGTATGGATTTCCTTTAGTCAATAACAAGAATTTTGATAGTTAAGGCATTTACGCCTTAAGAATGTGATAAATCCCCCTCCTACTAAATGTAAAAAAGTATTTTTCTATGCAGACTAACTCTTAGATTCACTTTTCTTATAGAATAAGTATGTAACCAAATCTGTTCTTGAATTCTAAGAAGTTAGAACTCAATGTAAAGCTGACTTGTAGAAAATTACTTACCCATTCTGGGTAAACGGACACAGGTATTTAGTGCTTAAGTCGTTTCTGATATACCATTACATTAACATCATTTTAAAAATCGCTCTGAATTATATGTATTTTAAGAGTGACTGGGTTTTTAAAAAAATAGAAGTGGTAGAGCATAAATCATAATCTTTAATAAGGTAATAAAAGGCAAACACTATTGCTCTGGGCAAAACTTGGCTAATGCTTTTGGATTTAATTCGGAAATCTTCACAGACGACGCTCAGCATCCTATCAGCCCTTGGCAGAGACACACGATCCAGCTTAAATCCTCAAATTCTGGCTCTCGCCCGAAGTGTGTAGCCAGTATCTAGAGAGGCTGCGAAAAGCATCCGCGAGACGGGGCGGCCCCCTCCTCCTCAGCCCCAAATTGCTTCCTTTTTCGGTGGGAGGAAAAAACTCCGAGGAGTTGTGTGGGCGCCTAAGGAGCGCACGCTCCTCGGTCCCTCAACGCCCAGTACAGTTTTCGCCAAGTTCCTAGCCGAACCACAGCTCCCACGATGCACCAAGGTTCTAGAGCGGTCAGAGGGGCAGCTTCCGGTTTAGGACAGCGCGGCTGCGCGCGGCGTGTGGTCTTATTGGCTCGAACCGCCTCGTGCGATGCGCGTCACGGCGACGTGCGGTCGTGGGGGCGGGGAGACGCGGCGGCAGAGGCGGTCGCGGTCGCGGCGGCGCGAGCGCGATTCCAGAAGCGGCATCGCGGCGGCGGCAGCGGCGGGGGCTACACCGGGCTGGGCCCCCTCCCTCCTCCGTTTCCCCCTCCTTCCCCCTCCCCTCAGCGGTGGCTCCCAAGAAGTCCGAGACACGCGGCGAGGCGGCGACGGGCTCCTGGTGAGGGTCTCTGGAGTGTGGGCGCCGTTTCCTCGGCGTAGCGGGAGAGCCTGGGGTCGGGGGGAGGTGAGGGCTGAGGGGGCGAATGTCCCTGGCGCGGGCGGGAGAGCGCGCTGTCGGCCCGGCCCGCAACTTGATCCCTAACTCTGACCTGCTGCCCGGCGCGCCGTGGCCCGAGGGGCGGCCGTGTGGGGGCCTGGAGCCGCCCTCCTGGCGACCGCTGTCGGGGGAGTCCGGCGCCCACCGCCCTCCTCGCCTGGCTTCTCGCGGCGGAGGGTCGGAGCCCGCTGCCCTCTGCTCACCTTCGGGTGCAGTTGCCCCAGCTCCTTGCCCGCGGAGAGGGTCTGCCCGCCCCTCTTCGTCTCTGTGTGTGTCACTTCTAGGAATTTCTTTGGTGGCGGCTTGGGATGGGTTCTCTTAGCACCACTTTGCAGTGACTGGGGCGGGGAGCGTTCCCTCACCTGTCTCAGGTGGCGCGTCGGGCAGCCTGCTGGGGACCGTGGGTCCGGGCTTCCCCAGCCCCCGTCCGTCAGTGTTCGCTTCTTTTAAAATTACCGGTAACAGGGTTACAAGTCGGTTTTTAGGAGGCTCGGAGAGAGTTTGGATTGGAAACTGATAACTCTTTTTTCCTCCTGGCTTTTGACCTTGATTTAAACGTTTGCCTCTGAAATTTTGACAACTTCATAAGATGGTCCAAAAGTGAATTTTGATAGAAAGATTTAAATGCACAATTGGGATTTTATGGGGTACGGTGACTTCATTGCAGGTTGACTTTTTTTTTTTTTTTAATGGGATGTTCTTTTGATTTTTTGACTCTGGGTTTCTGAGACTTGGTTGTTGTTCCCATTTCTGTTCTAGAAGCAGACTTTTTATTACCCTTTCCCCTCACCAAGAGAATCCATGTAAACACCAAGAAATCTGTCACAACATTTAAATTTATTTGCTTACAAAACTTTTCCAAATGAAATGCTAAACATTCCTTCAGAAAAAAACCATCCATCTACCCATAGCATTGTTTTTTGGGGGGAGATTATAAGTCTTGTCAGTTCCGAAGTTTGAAGTGTCCTCTTATCAAAGGCCACCCTTATGTCTCCTTAAACGACTCTTAGGTAATTCCTAGATGTTTTCATCCGTTCTAATAAATTTGTTGTCAGTGCCGATTGTGATGATCTGTAACTGAAATTATTTCATCAGTAAAGATTTACACACATGTGGCAGCTGCTTGTTGGTGAATTATGAAATTTGAAAAAATTGCAAATTAAATGTGAGAGGCATATTTCTTTTAACTTCTCATTGTAACTGTCTGCCCACCAGTATACGTTCCTGTCTGGACTTTGGTCTGCTTAGCAGATTTCCTCTTTTCGCTTGGCACTAGGAATGAGAGTAGGATTTCCAGAGCCTAAAAGAGAGTTTTTTTTTTTCTATCCCTAGGCTCCTTGTATGAATTTATAAATAAATGGTTTTTTTCTAGCAATAGTATCAATTTAGCTGGTGCACTTTTTTTTAGTATAAATCACATTTTGTTTCCGAAAATGAAAATAATTTTGTTTTATTCTTTATTTCAGGGATTGACAGATTTTAAAGCCTGCAGGCCAAGTCCTGCCAGTTGTCTCCTTTTGTAAATAAACATTTTATTAGCCCTGGTGTGGTAACTCACGCTGGTAATCCCAGCACTTTGGGAGGCCAAAGCGGTCAGATAACCTGAGGTCAGGAGTTCGAGACCAGCTTGGCCAACATGGTGAACCCCTGTCTCTATTAAAATTACAAAAATTAGCTGGGTGTGGTGGTGCACGCTTGTAATCCCAGCTTCTCAGGAGGCTGAAGCAGGAGAATTCGTTTAAACCCAGGAGGTGGAGGTTGCAGTGAGCCAAGATTGCGCCATTGCACTCCTGCCTGGGCAACAAGAGCGAAATTCCGTCTTAAAAAAAGAAAAAGAAAAAAGTTTTTGTTAGAACATATCCATATGCAGTCGTTTAGGTATTGTCTGTAGTTTCTTTTGGGGTACAGCAGCAGAGTTGAGTAGTTGTGCCGGAGAGCCATATGGCCTGTAACACCTAAATATTTATTTACTATGTGGACCTTAATGTAAAAAATTTGCTGACCTCCATTAAAAGTGATAACTTAGTCAATGTTTAAAATTATAATGAGTCAGAAAATTGTAAAGGAGAAAGTAAAAGTTATTTACAAGTACACCACTTGGGGATTTTTTTGTGTGATTATGTTTATAGAATGTGTTGGTAATTATTTTTTATTTTTTTTATTTTTTTATTTTTTTTTTGAGACGGAGTCTGGCTCTGTTGCCCAGGCTGGAGTGCAGTGGCCGGATCTCAGCTCACTGCAAGCCCTGCCTCCCGGGTTCACGCCATTTTCCTGCCTCAGCCTCCCGAGTAGCTGGGAGTACAGGCGCCCGCCACCTCGCCCAGCTAGTTTTTTTGTATTTTAGTAGAGACGGGGTTTCACCGTGTTAGCCAGGATGGTCTCGATCTCCTGAACTCGTGATCCGCCCGTCTCGGCCTCCCAAAGTGCTGGGATTACAGGCTTGAGCCACCGCGCCCGGCCGGTGATTATTTTTTATATAAATGAACTAAAATTGTTAAATGTTGGTTTATAATCTGCTTTTTTGGTTTGTTTTGTTTTTTGAGACGGAGTTTTGCTCTTGTTGCCCAGGCTGGAGTGAAATGGCACGATCTTGGCTTACTGCAACCTCCACCTCCCGGGTTCAAGCAATTCTCCTGCCTCAGCCTCCCGAGTAGCTGGGATTACAGGTGTGCGCCAGCACACCTGGCTAATTTTTTTTGTGTGTGTATTTTTAGTAGAGACGGGGTTTCATCATGTCGGCCAGGCTGGTGTTGAACTCCTGACCATAGGTGATCCACCCGCCTCACCCCTCAAAGTGCTGGGATTACAGGTGTGAGCAACTGCGCCCAGCCCTATAATCTGCTTTTTTAAAAAGTATTTCATTATTCGTATTTGGGTTTTGATTGCTTTTGTATTTTCTACATTGGAGGTCTTTCTAGAAAGGGGCTTATGAACCGGCTTTTCCTGATTAATCTTACCAGTCAAGATTTAAAAAGAAAATCCAGGAATAATAAATGCTTAGTAATGAAGATGCTGATTAACATTTATGGAGCAATTACTATGTACTAGACAATTTCCACTACTTTACATGTATTAAATTCTTTAATTGCTGTGGCAGCTCTGTGAGTGTTTACTGTGATTTCTGTTTTACAGGTGAGGAAACTAAGTCAAGGAGAAAAATTAAGTAACTGTTGAAGTTTATCAGCTAGCAGATGGTGGAGTTATGATTTGATTTCATGCAGTCTGATTTGAGAAACCCAAATTCTTAATATGCTACAGAGCCTCTCCTTATATTATTGCTCAGTATAGAAAGTTTGCACAGTCCAGAGATAAACGGTCATCCCTGGGTGTCTGTAGGAATTGCTTCTAGGACCTTTGGTGGATACCAAGATCCACAGATGCTCAAATCTCTGATGTAAATGGCATAGTATTTGCATATAACCTGTGCCTATCCTCCCAAATACTTTATATCATTTCTAGGTTACTTTTAATACCTAATACAATATAAATGCTATGTAAATAGTTGTTACACTGTATTGTTTAGGGAATAAAGACAAGAAAAAAAGTCTGCACGATTCAAATACAGATGCTATATTAAACTTTTTGGATCCAAGCTTGGTTGAATACACAGACATAGAGCCCATGGATATGGAGGGCCAGTTGTATAATGTAAAAAAAATTCCTCCTCATGCACTTGTTTCCAGTTTCATGCTTTGTAGGTAAGCATGGGCAACAGTTTGATATAGGTCTTTAAACCTCTGTTTGTATGCATGTACAAGTAATTATTTGCAAATTTATCTGCATATGCAGAATTAAAAAATTAAACTTTTTTTTAACTGCTTTAGATGTACAGAAGTTTGAGCCGATAGTGCAGAAAGTGCCCATATTCCCTTCCCTCCCCTCATTTCTCCTATTGTGAACATCTTGCATTAATTTGGCACATTTATTGCATTTGATGAGCCAATATCAATATCAATATGTCCATAGTTTACATAGGGCTTGTTCTTTGTGTTGCATTTTTTTTTTTTTTTTTTTTTTTTTTTTTTTGAGACGGAGTCTCGCTCTGTCGCCCAGGCTGGAGTGCAGTGGCCGGATCTCGGCTCACTGCAAGCTCCGCCTCCCGGGTTCACGCCATTCTCCTGCCTCAGCCTCCCAAGTAGCTGGGACTACAGGCGCCCGCCACCTCGCCCGGCTAGTTTTTTGTATTTTTTAGTAGAGATGGGGTTTCACCGTGTTAGCCAGGATGGTCTCGATCTCCTGACCTCGTGATCCGCCCGTCTCGGCCTCCCAAAGTGCTGGGATTACAGGCTTGAGCCACCACGCCCGGCCTTTTTTTTTTTTTTTTAAGATCTCACTCTGTAGCTCAGGTTGGAGTGCACTGGTGCCATCATGGCTCTGCAGGCTCGACCTCCTGGGCTCAAGTGATCCTCCCACCTTAGCCTCCCAAAGTGCTGGGGTTACAGGCATGAGCCACCACGCTTGGCCGAGAATTGTTTTTTAAAAAAATGGGATCAAGCCCAGTGGTGGCTTGTGCCTGTAGTCCCAGCTACTTGGGAGGTTGAGATGGGAGGATTGCTTGAGGCTAGGAGTTTGAGACCAGTCTGGGCAACTCAGCATGACTCTGTTTCTTTAACAAAAAAAAAAAAAAAAAAAAGTGGGCCAGGGGCGGTGGTTCACACCTGTAATCCTTGCAACTTTGGGAGGCCAAGGCAGGTGGATCACCTAAAGTCAGGAGTTCGAGACCAGGCTGGCCAACATGATGAAACCCCGTCTCTACTAAAAATCCAAAAAAAAAAAAAAAAAAAAAAAATCTGGGTATGGTGGTACGTGCCTGCAATCCCAGCTACTCAGGAGGTTGAGGCAGGATAATCGCTTGAACCTGCGAGGCAGAGGTTGCAGTGAGCCGAGATTGCGCCACTGTGTTCCAGCCTGGGCGACAAGAGCAAAACTCCATCTCAAAAAAAAAAAAAGGGCAAAACCAGTCATTCAGCAGTCATTCACCTTTTTTGGTGGTTTTCAGGATACAGTGCTTTTGGGCTTTTTAATGTAAACATTCTTGATTTACTAATTTTCAGATAAATGACAATTTATTTTGGGAATGGAAGGCTGGCTGGGATGTTACTTTCTCTCTTTTTTAATTTTTTTGTTTTATTTTTTTTAAAGTGTATCTTTTTTTTTTTTTTTTTTTTTTTGAGACGGAGTCTTGCTCTGTGCCCCAGGCTGGAGTGCAGTGGCGCGATCTCGGCTCACTGCAAGCTCCGCCCCCCCGGGTTCACGCCATTCTCCTGCCTCAGCCTCCCAAGTAGCTGGGACTACAGGCGCCCACCACCTCGCCCGGCTAATTTTCTTGTATTTTTAGTAGAGACGGGGTTTCACCGTGTTAGCCAGGATGGTCTCGATCTCCTGACCTCGTGATCCGCCCGTCTCGGCCTCCCAAAGTGCTGGGATTACAGGCTTGAGCCACCGCGCCCGGCCTAAAGTGTATCTTATAGTGGCAGCAGCTTTTTCCCAAAGGAATGCTTATTTTTTTGACTGGACATTTTGGCTATACCTAATCATCAAAGTTCTTCCTTTTTTCTCTTTATCTCTGGATTTGGAAAATGGATTCATTTTGGTTTTCTTCCTCATAAATTCTTTTTGGTCTGTCCAGTCATTGCAGTTGCTAGTCATGTCTCCTTGTCAGACTTTGGCTTTTTATGACAGTCATCAATGTTAGAAAAAATTACTTGCTCTTTATCACTATCTATTTCAATACATTTCCTCTTGGGCTTTCCCTGGGGGCAGCACTGAATTTTTTCCTTAGTTTAGCCATGCAGATTTTCTAAAAGTCATCCTTTAGTTTGGCTTTTCACTCCTCCATAGGTGCTGTTCAGCTTCTAGGAGATTTCTTGCAGTTTCTATTTGTCAACAGATTCACCAGCAGCACCCTCCTCCTCACTGATACTGGTGCTTCCCCACCCATCTTTATCATTTTCAGCCTTCTCTTTTTCTTTCTCTTTCTCTTTTCTTTTTTCTTTCTTTTTTTTTTTTTGGAGACAGGATCTTACTCTGTTGCCCAGGCTGGAGTGCAGTGGTGCAATCATAGCTCACTGCAACCTCTGCTTCATGGGCTCAAGTGATCCTCCCACTTCAGCTTCCCAAGTAGCTGGGATTACAGGCATGCACTAGCATGCCTGGCTAATGTTTGTATTTTTTGTAGAAACAGGGTTTTGCCATGTTGTCCAGGCTGGTCTTGAAGTCCTGGCCTCAAGCGATCCTCCTCCCTCAGCTTCTTGAATAGCTGGATTTAACAGGCAGGAGCCATTGTGCCTGGCCATGTTCGTGCACTCTTGATTTTATTGGGGCCTTTGTCAGCTTACCCTGGAATTTATTCTGCATCATCTGAGGATTTGGAAGAGCTGAATCACAGTTGTAGTAGACAGCATCATATTCTTATCCTTGTGTATTTTATAATGGGACAGGTCTTGAGTCTTGAGGAAGTTTTTCTATCATGGCTAGGGAACATTGAGCTATATTACCTCTTATAGCGCTGATTCGGACTGTCATGTCTTCCCCAAAGTTCTTGTCCATAACGTAATGGTTGGTCACAGTCATGAGCAATAACTAAGTGATCTCTGGGACTAACAGATGATGAAATGCATGTTTAGCAAACAGTGACTTCTGTTACTTCTCTGTGGTGCAACAGCAGAAACTTTTGGCCTAAGGCATAGAAGTTAGAAGGCTTATGAATTCCTACCAATCTGGAGATAAGATTTATGAGTATCATGTTACTTCAAACCTCTGCTTAGAGATTTCCAGCTGTGTGCTTCAGGAGTGTTTTGGTAAAACTTTGAGGATCATGAATAAAACTAATAGCTTAAAACTTAAACACCTTGAGTTTTTTGTTCTTTTGTTTCTCGGGCACTTTTCATAACCTTTTCAGTGTTTTGTGTTTGGAGCCACTCTTTCCAGTGACATACTGCACTAGTAGGTCTCTTGTCATTTATTCT
Organism: Theropithecus gelada; assembly: GCF_003255815.1. NCBI lineage: Eukaryota > Metazoa > Chordata > Mammalia > Primates > Cercopithecidae > Theropithecus > Theropithecus gelada. Next base: position 103,030,088 of record NC_037679.1, on the reverse strand, counting down.
CAGATTCTGAGTCTGTCCTATTTGTTTCTCTTCTTCATCTTATCCTAGGAAGAATGTCACCGTGGCAACCAATATCTTGAAACATGCAGTTGTGATGACATTGACAGTTTTGGCATCAGTCCAGATGTTTCTTGTAGAGTTCACTCATCACATCCAAAGATAACTTGGCTGCAGTTACATTGCTGTCTTTTAACACGGTGTATATGAAATTCTGCAGTACTGTATCCACTTTATTCTTGTGTTTTACAGTTATATTCTTGCTATCAGTCACAACATGAGTAGTAAAGTCTCGAAAGCTTATTATGGCAACTTGGAAGTTCAAAGAAGAGCTTTAGCGAACTTGGTGGATAGATGTGATACCTCTCAGCAAGATCAAAGCTTTGCTAAATATTATTAGATGATCTTGATTCAAGACAGTATAATTGTAGGAAAGCAGAACTTTTAGCTCTTGAGGAAAGTTACTTAGATGTTCTGGGTAACAGTGACCAGTCTGTGCCATAAATATCACCAGCTCTGTCAATTCTTTGCCAGGTTTATTGGTTTTAATTTGATAATCTCCATATTGGATTTGTAGTGCATATAGTACTGCTGTAGAAACCCTTTAATGTCAACCAGTGGCACCACTTTATATTAGATTCTGTAACTGCTGTTTGTTACTGGGCGGCTAGTTTCTGCAGGACATGTTGGCTGTAGACTGGATCCACAGTGAGTAGTTCTCAGAGAACCCGTACTGCTGACACTTGCAAACCCATCTCAGCTGTGGTGTGGAGTTGTGGAGTTGTACTTCTGGATGTGACCAGAAACAGCATTTGGGAGCTCAGCAGGTGATGCTGTCTTGACTGATTTTGTGTGTGTGTGTGTATGTGTATTTTATTTCATTTCTGAGACAGGGTGTTGCTCTGTCACCCAGGCTGGAGTGCCATGGCACAATCATGGCTCACTGCACTCTCGAACTCAAGCAGTCCTCCCGCCTCAGACTCCCACGTAGCTGGGACTATAGATGCACGCCAGGCTAATTTTTGCATTTTTAATAGAGATGAGAGTTTGCCATGTTGCCCAGTCTGGCCTTGAACTCCTGGACTCAAGTGATCCTCCTTGCCTTGGCTTCTCAAAATGCTGGGATTATAGGCATGAGGCGCTATGCCAGGCCCTGTGTGTGTGTTTTTAAAATTAATGTTTGCGGCTTACTTTACATCTGCATCTACTCTCTTCTTTTTAGTAGTTCTCTAGTGTACTATTAAATGGTTATGCTATGACTTAATACTGCTTTTATTGGTAGATATTTAGATTATATAAATGGATTGTAGATTGTCCATACATTTTATGTATATTTATTGCAAGCTGATTCCTCTTTAGTAATTTTGTAATAGTTGAAGAGAACATGTTTTTCGTTTTGATGTATATTATCAGGCTGCCATCCAGAAAGGTCACAACGATGTAAATTCTCACCAGAAATGGGGGTGGGGTCAAGCTTCTCTGTGTCATTACAAACTTAAAAAAAAAAATTCTTTTATCTGATAGGAGGTTAAGCATTTGCAGTATATTCTATCTAACTGGGAGATGTGCTTTGTTTCAATAGCATTCTGTTAATGTTGATTTACAGTTACTTCAGGTGGAGCATGCATTCTGTTCCTGGTCCTCCCTTAGGTGGAGCTGCTCCACCTATTTACGTTCTCTGGCTCTTGAAAGCATATGGTTTTGCTGTCACTGATCAAAAAGAATCTGGGTGCCTGCCTAATAGACTATATATTTCTTGAGGGTAAGGAATGTGTAACTTTCTTCGTATCTACTGGCGGGTCTGGTATATAGCAGGTGGTGAGTAAATGGTCTTTTAAAAACCTAAATTGGTTCATGTTCTGTTGGGGTTACTGCTGAGTGAAGTGCTTTAATTTTGTTAAAAATAATCTTTTCAAATTGTGAAATATAAACTTGAAAAACTGCAGTGTATACTGGGCGCAGTGGCCCAGGCCTGTAATCCCAGCACTTTGGGACACCAAGGTGGGCAGATCACCTGAGGTCAGGAGTTCGAGACCAGCCTGGCCAACATGGCGAAATCCCCGTCTCTGCTGAAATACCAAAACAATAAAAAATAAAAAATAGGGCCGGGCGCGGTGGCTCAAGCCTGTAATCCCAGCACTTTGGGAGGCCGAGATGGGCGGATCACGAGGTCAGGAGATCGAGACCATCCTGGCTAACACGGTGAAACCCCGTCTCTACTAAGAAATACAAAAAATAGCCGGGCGAGGTGGCAGCGCCTGTAGTCCCAGCTACTCGGGAGGCTGAGGCCGGAGAATGGTGTGAACCCAGGAGGCGGAGCTTGCAGTGAGCTGAGATCCGGCCACTGCACTCCAGCCTGGGCGACAGAGCCAGACTCCGTCTCAAAAAAAAAAAAAAATAAAAATAAAAAAAAAAATAAATAAAAAATAGGCCGGGCGCAGTGGCTCAAGCCTGTATTCCCAGCACTTTGGGAGGCCGAGACGGGCGGATCACAAGGTCAGGAGATCGAGACCATCCTGGCTAACACAGTGAAACCCCGTCTCTACTAAAAAATACAAAAAACTAGCCGGGCGAGGTGGCAGGCGCCTGTAGTCCCAGCTACTCGGGAGGCTGAGGCAGGAGAATGGCGTGAACCCGGGAGGCGGAGCTTGCAGTGAGCTGAGATCCGGCCACTGCACTCCAGCCCGGGTGACAGAGCGAGACTCCGTCTCAAAAAAAAAAAAAAAAAAAAAATTAGCCAGGCATGGTGGCTGGTGCCTGTAATCCCAGCTACTTGGGAGACTGAGGCAGGGGAATCACTTGAACCCAGGAGGCAGAGGTTGCGGTGAACCGAGATTGCACCATTGCATTCCAGCCTGGGCAACAAGATCAAAACTCCATCTTAAAAGGAAAAGAAAAACTGCAGTATGAAATTGTCACTTTGGTGTATGTTGTCTCTTATCTTTCATCTCTAAAATCAGTTAAATAGGATGAATTGATATCTTAGGACCTGTTAGGAAATAATTAGCCTATTTTATAAGTACATGTGGTATTTAGAAATTGGAAGTTGAGGAATTTATTAAAAAGGGGATTTGTTTAACATTACTTCTGGTTTTGACTTTTCTGGATTGGAGTATACCATGTGTTAGAAGGGGATATATGTTGGCTAATGATACTATAGATTGGCTTAATTAGACAAGTGTCCAGACAGAAGGAAAAGGGAAGCTAAATTCCGAGAATTGCCAGGTTATCTTCAGGCGTGGGGGAAAAACCTGCAGAAAAGGACACTTTTAAGTTTTTTAATGGAAGACTACAACAAAATGGTATTTTCTTTATAACTGATCATATTGCACATTATTACTGGATTTATTGAATATAAGAATATTCTTGTTTCCACAGCATGTACTGGAAAACAAAACATACAAAGCATATGGTCTTAAAAGGGGCAAAATTAGTTAGCTTATTACACTTTGGCCATTTAGGCCTTTCTTTTGGATGTTTGTTGTTAGTATATCAGCTAAGTATTTTTCATTGGCAGCATATTCACTTTAATCTTGTATGTTTTGAAATGAAGTTTAGTGAACACGTATGCTTAGTTGTACCCATATATCCATTCCTTTGGTTAAGGAGGATGTCTTTGTGGTAGGGGTTACATTATGAAAACTTCAGCAGAATGGAACAGAAGGTTGACTTTATTTTCTTGAAATTTATTTTATCCTATTTCTTCCAGAAAGAATTTCTGGTAACTTAAAAGATCTGGAAGTGTAATAAAATATGTGTAAAAAGAAGAAATCAGGGAAAGGACAAAGCATATATTCTCTTCCCAAGTGACAGCATAATTCAATGACTAAGAATAAAAATTGGGTTTGAATTTGCTTGGCAGCAAGGGTAAAAATGGAAATATGGTAAAATACATAGCACTAAACTAAAAGGAGGAACAAGACCCATTTTTCAGGGGTGAAATCCTCTCTTGACAGATTTTAAGAAACTGTTTAAACTGGACATTGTACAAAAGCTGTTTTGTTGTTGTTAGTGGCCCTAGATTTAAAAAAAAAAAAAAGTGAGGGCTAAACATTAAGATTTCAAGCCAATGAAATATGTTTTAGGGGTTGATTTGAATTTAGGCTGCAGATGTGTGTTTTATTTGGCCAATATAGGTTTTTTTTTTCTTATAATATTTCAAACATACATGAGACTACAGAGACCAATATAATTAACATTCGTACATTAACCATACAGCGGTAGCACATCTTAGCATGTTCCCATATTTCTCATTTTTTTGAGGAAAATATCATGTACAGTTGAAGCAACTTCTTGGATTACAGTTTACTTTCTTCCCAGAAGTTAACTGTTATTCTGAGTATGGTGTTGATCATTTTTTTTTTTTCGAGACAGGGTCTCACACTGTCACCCGGGCTAGAGTACAGGGGCATGATCATGGCTCACTGCAGCCCATCTCCTTTGCTCAAGCAGTCCTCCCACTTCAACCTTCCAAGTAGCTGGGAATAGAGGCGTACACCAGTGTGCCCGGCTAATGTTTGTATTTTTTGTAGAGGTTGGGTTTCGCCTGTTGCCCAGGCTGGTCTCCTCTGCTCAAGCAGTCCGTCCACCTTGGCCTCCCAAAAGTGCTGGGATTACGGGTGTGAGCCACCACTCCTGGCCTAATCATTTTTAATGCATGTTTTTATATAATTACTGCACAGGTATATATTCACAAACAAATCATAGTATTGCTTTGCATATTTTCAGATTTGATGTAAATGATATATTCTGCCTATTCTATAATTTGTCTTTCATTAAATTTTTTTGATTTATATGAAACTGCTGATACGTTACCATTTTTGACCTACAAAAATGACAGTTTCATATGACCCACTCTAATAGTCATTACTTTTATCTGCTGTAAAATTATTTTCTATTGTATGAATATAGCCAGATTAAATTTATTTATTCTCATGTTGATAGGCATTTAGATTGTTTCCAGGTTTGCATGTATTAAAAACAATGTTACATTGAACATTCCTTATTAGGATTCATTGTGCTTACATTTAAGATTTTTGGCAAGTTTTAACAACTGCATGTTGTGGCCGGGCACGGTGGCTTGAGCCTGTAGTATCAGCACTTTGGGAGGCTGACGTGGATGGATCACCTGAGGTCAGGAGTTTGAGACCAACCTGGCCAACATGGTGAAACTCTGTCTCTACTAAAAATACAAACATTAGCTGGGCGGGGTGGCGGGTGCCTGAAATCCCAGGTACTCAGAAGGCTGAGGCAGGAGAATCACTTGAACCTGGAAGGCAGAGGTTGTAGTGAACCGAGATGGCGCCATTGCACTCCAGTTTGGGTGATGAGCGAAACTCCATTTTAAAAAACAAATGAACAAACGAAAAAAAACTCTGCATGTCGTGACTCCCTAATGGATTGTGAAATCAGTTTAGGAATTAGAATAGAAAAGTATCAGGTTGTATTGCAAACAGTAAGGATAAAATGTTTTGGAAATTTTTATTTCTGTGTGTATGTATGTGGTTATTAAGTTTGAAATGAAGCTCTCTATGGTGAGTTACCCAGAAGTGCAATTATTGGGCTGAAGATTTTGGAGGTTATGGGAATTTTTTTTTTTTTTTTTTTTTTTTTTTTTGAGACGGAGTCTGGCTCTGTCGCCCAGGCTGGAGTGCTGTGGCCGGATCTCAGCTCACTGCAAGCTCCGCCTCCCGGGTTTACGCCATTCTCCTGCCTCAGCCTCCGGAGTAGCTGGGACTACAGGAGCCCGCCACCTCGCCCGGCTAGTTTTTTGTATTTTTTAGTAGAGACGGGGTTTCACCGTGTTAGCCAGGATGGTCTCGATCTCCCGACCTCGTGATCCGCCCGTCTCGGCCTCCCAAAGTGCTGGGATTACAAGCTTGAGCCACCGCGCCCGGCCGAATTTTTTTATCTGTATTGGATATTGTCAAATTTGCTGTCACTTTGCATATTTTAGCACTAGATTTGCTATCTTCCGATTGTTATGATTCATGGCATTGTCAGATTTTTTTTTTTTTTTTTTTTTTTTTTTTTT
>NC_037679.1:103016551-103023958 GCF_003255815.1 Theropithecus gelada | reverse complement strand
TTTTTTTTTTTTTGAGACGGAGTCTCGCTCTGTCACCCAGGCTGGAGTACAGTGGCCGGATCTCAGCTCACTGCAAGCTCCGCCTCCCGGGTTTATGCCATTCTCCTGCCTCAGCCTCCCGAGTAGCTGGGACTACAGGCGCCCGCCACCTCGCCCGGCTAGTTTTTTGTATTTTTTAGTAGAGACGGGGTTTCACCGTGTTAGCCAGGATGGTTTCGATCTCCTGACCTCGTGATCCGCCCGTCTCGGCCTCCCAAAGTGCTGGGATTACAGGCTTGAGCCACCGTGCCCGGCCCAGATTTTTTATGTTTACAAATCAGATGAGTGTGAAATGGTACCACATTGTCTTAATTTTTATTTTGATTATGGGGTTGAGTATGTTTTCAAATGTTAGATGACTGTTCAAGTGTTTGTTTCTTGAATTGACTGTTCTTTTCCTTCCACAGCCATTTGGGTGGTCTTTCTAAATTGATTTTAGAAAGTTTTAAGTTCATTACATACTCTGATTATGTTTGTTAAGTGAATTGCAACTGTCTTTTCTCAGTCTGTGTGACTTATCTCTTAACTTTTTATATGGTTTGTTTTGTTAAATATAAATGATTATTATAAAATATATCACTATTTTCTTGTTTGTGTTTTATTTAAGAAATCTAGGGTGATCACTCTGGTTTTTCTCATGCACATTAATAGATTTGTTACTCCATTTCTTCAGTTGATTTCTCTTTTGTGAGTTGGTTTTTAAGTGAACCATTAAAGAGCAAAGAAGAAGTGTTCCCTTGGCTCCTACGCTGCTATTCAAAACTTCCTGGGTTAGTAAGCCTTCTTGTGAATTGTCTTTAAAATGTTTATTAAAAACTCTTAGGAACTCTTACATAAAGTCTCAAATTGGTATACAAAGATGCTCTCTGACACTGCTTGACTAGTGAAAAAAGCTAAAACAATCTAAATGTTAAAAATATGTTATTATATGTATCCAGACTTAGAATTTTTTTGTAGACATTAAGAGAATAAGCTAGAGCTATACATTGTGACATGAAAATGCCTACTATAGGCGGTGGCTCAAGCCTGTAATCCCAGCACTTTGGGAGGCCGAGACGGGCGGATCACGAGGTCAGGAGATCGAGACCATCCTGGCTAACACGGTGAAACCCCGTCTCTATTAAGAAATACAAGGCCGGGCGCGGTGGCTCATGCCTGTAATCCCAGCACTTTGGGAGGCCGAGGCGGGCGGATCACAAGGTCAGGAGATCGAGACCACGGTGAAACCCCGTCTCTACTAAAAATACAAAAAACTAGCCGGGCGCGGTTGTGGGCGCCTGTAGTCCCAGCTACTCGGGAGGCTGAGGCAGGAGAATGGCGGGAACCCGGGAGGCGGAGCTTGCAGTGAGCTGAGATCGCGCCACTGCACTCCAGCCTGGGCGACAGAGCGAGACTCCGTCTCAAAAAAAAAAAAAAAGAAATACAAAAAAACTAGCCGGGTGAGGTGGCGGGCGCCTGTAGTCCCAGCTACTCGGGAGGCTGAGGCGGGAGAATGGCGTCAACCCGGGAGGCGGAGCTTGCAGTGAGCTGAGATCTGGCCACTGCACTCCAGCCTGGGTGACAGAGTGAGACTCCGTCTCAAAAAAAAAAAAAAAAAAAAAAAAAGAAAATGCCTACTATATACTAATTAAGTTTTTTAAAAAGTATGTTGCAGAGAAAACATGCACAGTGTATCTTATGGTGCAAAATTTTTGCGGGCACATATGTATATGGTATATGTAATCTATATATGCATATAGAAGGGTCTGAAAATATATAATAGTTGCCACTGGAGTGGTATGTGTGTTTGCGTTGCTTTAATTTTTTTCAGTACACAATTAAACAAAAATAAAAAACAATTTAAAAGAAATTCGGCTGGGTGTGGTGGCTCATGGCTGTAATCTCAGTACTTTGGGAGGCAGAGATAGGAAGTTGGCTTGAGCCCAAGGGTTTGAGACCAGCCTGGGCAACTGAGCGAGACCTGTCTCTACAAAAAAATTTTAAAATTAGCCAAGTGTGGTAGTGCTTGCTGGGGACTGAGGTGGGAGGATCGCTTGGTCAAGGCTGCAGTGAGCCGTGATTGAGCCACTGCACTCCAGCCTGGGTGACAGAGCAAGACTCTGTCTCATAAATAAATAAATAAATAAATAGGAGAATCTTAATAACCTTGGAGTATGGAATAGATTTGTTTGGTTTTTTGTTTGAGACAGGGCTCAAGTAATCCTACCACCTCAGCCTCTCTAGTAGCTAAGACTAGAGGCATGTGCTACCACACATGATTAATTTAATTTAATTTTGTGAAGACAGGATCTCACTATGTTGCCCAGGCTGGTCTCAAACTCCTGGCCTCAAATGATCCTCCTGCCTCAGCCTCCCAAAGTGCTGGGATTACAGATGTGAACCACTGTGTCCCCACAAATTTTTTTTTTTTTTTAAGTTTTAGAAGTTTTTTTTTTTTTTTTCTTTTTTTTCTTTTTTTAAATATTTGGGTCTCGGCCGGGCGCGGTGGCTCAAGCCTGTAATCCCAGCACTTTGGGAGGCCGAGATGGGCGGATCACGAGGTCAGGAGATCGAGACCATCCTGGCTAACCCGGTGAAACCCCGTCTCTACTAAGAAATACAAAAAATAGCCGGGCGAGGTGGCAGCGCCTGTAGTCCCAGCTACTCGGGAGGCTGAGGCCGGAGAATGGCGTGAAGCCGGGAGGCGGAGCTTGCAGTGAGCTGAGATCCGGCCACTGCACTCCAGCCTGGGCGACAGCGCAAGACTCCGTCTCAAAAAAAAAAAAAAAAATATTTGGGTCTCGATTCTATCTGGAAATTTTTTTTTTTTTGGTGTGTGATGTGAGGTAGGGATCAAATTTAATTTTATTATATACATACCCAATAACCATATTACTGTTAACAGAGTGTTTTGAGTTTTTGAATTGTAATTTTTAAAAGCAGTTCATGGTTTCTTGTTAAGCACAATTACAGTCTTTTTGTCCTTCACCAGGCTGCTTCATATATTCAAGTTTGTGACCTCTGTGATATGTTTGGTGGATTATTTGATCCAGAAATAGAACCTAGAAGAGTAGATACAGAGTGTATTTTGTAGGTCTCACTCAAATGTCATTTCTCTCACTATTTAAATATAAATTAGATTGCAGTTTCTTCTCTAATAAACTTGCTTTCACTTAAAAAAGAAATTGGATTGCAGACAGTTTGAGGATATACATTAATGAGGAAACAGATTGCTGGTTTTTTGCATTGCTGGCTACAGACCTTGGAAACTAGAGAAGCAGATGGTTGATTGATTGATATCTTGTTTTAAAACTTGAGCATACTTACATGTGTTTGGTCATCCAGCTATTATCACATATATATTCTAACATTTGAGACTTTTAATTTTGACTTTAGGGGATGTGTGTCATTAAAGTTGTCTTAACTTTCTGAGGTGTGTGATATAAAACACTGTAAATCACTTAGTTTAAGTGTGAAGACTCTTTTTCCTCTTAAGAGAGTTTTTATTACACTTGTAGTCTAAGGCGTGTTGCTGCGGAGGCCTTCAGATGTATGTTCTAAGTTTTTCTTTTTATTCCTTTTCTTTCTCATACTGGTGGTCAGAAGAAGGCCTTATGATTTAGTGGAATTGGGCAATATTGAGAAAGATTGTAGATAGAAGTTTATTTTTAGATTTCTTAGACTTGTAATATTGAGAAAGATAACTAGCCACTTCCTTGAATTTTCTGTCTGCAGCATTATAAAGCAAAAAACAAACAAACGAAAAAACAAAACAGACTTGTGTTCTGGAGGGTAATATGTGAAATGAGATAGAGCCTGGAATGATTGCTATTTAATAATGGGAGAAAGGAGCTTTATCAGTTGAAAGCAGGGTTTTGATTTTGCCTGAAAGGTTAACTGTACAGGCCACATGTTTTATCTGAACAGATTTTACTTTTGAAGTAGTTTAAACAGTGGGTTATGTGGTATTATAGTACAGATGATTTATGGAAGGAAGTCTTTACATATTTGATATATTTTGGCACCAAATATATAATCCTAGATTTTTCAGGATTTCCCTGGCTATAATATTTAGAACTGTTGTTCCTTATATTAGCATTTTTATGTACAGATTGAGCATCTCTGATCCAAAAATCTGAAATCTGAAATGCTCCCAAACCTGAAACTTTTTGACGCTGCAAGTGGAAAATTCCACACCTGACTTCCAGTGACAAGTTGTAGTCAGAACTTTGTTTCTTGCACACAATTACAAAACATTGTATAAATTTACCTGCAGGCTATGAAACAAAATGCATTTTGTGTTCAGACTTGGGTTATATCCCCATGATATTTTATTATGTATATACAAGTATTCCAAAATCTGAAACAATTCCAAATCCAAAACACTTCTGGGTACTAATCTTTGTTTCAAAAACAATACTCAGTCATTATTATAGATCTTGGGAAATGAGGATAACCATTGTAATATGGCTGTAAAAGAGTTGTAGAAAGACTTTCCTCCTTTAAAGACATTGTGTTTTTAGCTTTGACCACTACCAGTGGCTATAATGCATTGTTTCTGCCTTTACTGAAGTCCTGTAAGATGGTGGTAAACGCATGGACTTTGAAGTCAGAGAGATAACGATTTGAATTCAGGGTCTTCCACTTAAGTTTGTGTTTTGATGAATTGCATTATCTCCATGAACCTCAGTTTCTTTATCTGTAAAACGGGACCCTGTTCTTAAGGATTGTTTGAGATGATAAGTGAAGGGTGAACTACTGGGCTTTGTTCAAAGTTGTCTTCAGTAGTGAAGTAACAGTTCACCTTCTCCCTCAGAGAGAGAACATCATGGTGTAGGAAGAAGGGAACTACTTACTTTTGTGGGAGGCAGTGTTGTATAATAGGCCATTTCTTGCTTCTCTGTTTTGTACATTGTGTAACCTTAGGGAGATTATCCAGAAAGTTTTACAAAACCTCAGTCTTCTCATTGGTAAATAGAGATAATGCTACCTATGTAACAGGCAGAGTTTTAAAGTTAAATGAGAGTATTTATAAAAGCTCACCTTATCTGGCACATGGTAACATGGTAACTTCTATTAATACATTTTTATGGTAATAGGCAATAATAATACGCTTTTGAAGTAGGTAACAAGAAGGGCTTTTGGTTGGAGAAACCAGAATGGTTATGAATTAGTCCGTGTTTACTTTGAGGGAGTAAAGACTAGGGAGTGTTCATTGAAGGAAGACTGTTTAGGAGGCTACTATTACTTGGCCAAAAGACAAATAATATGACTCGAATAATAGTTTCTCAAAATTTTGTGTGATCTAGGCTTGTAAATAAACTTTATTGTTGTTTTATTAGGATTTAAAATCAACTTTATTGAAGTATAATTTAAACAACGAAATATACTTGTTTTAAGGGTGCAGTTAGATAACTTTTGATAATGTACATACCCAGATAACCATCATCCTAATCAAGGTAATGGAATTTCTGTTATCTCCAAAACCTTCCTTGTGTCCCTCACAGTCAGTGCATCACACCCCTCCCCTCCTCTGGTTCAGGGAAACCACTGATTTGTATACCTTCGTTTTGTCTCTTAGAATTTCATGTAAGTGGACTGGGCAAGGTGGCTCATGCCCATATTCCCATCACTTTGAGAGGCTGAGGTGGGAGGATCTCTTGAGCCAGGAGTTTGAGGCTGCGGTGGGCCAGGATCATACCACTGCAGTCCAGCCTAGTGACAGAGTGAGACCTGGTCTCAAAAATTTTTTTTGTGTGTGTGTAAATGGAATCATACTGTACATATTCTTTAATGTCTGGCTGCTTTCACTCCGCATGTTTTTGAGAGTCTTCCATGTTGCTTTGTGTTCCAGTAGTTTGTTGCCTTTTATTGCTGAGTAGTATTCACTGTGGTATGGCTACACCACAATTTGTTTCTTCGTTGACCTGATATTTGGGTTTCCAGTTATTTGGCTATTATGATTAAAGTGGCAATGAACATTGATGTACAAGTCTTTTTGTGGACTTAAGTTTTTATTTCTCTTGAGCAAATAGGAGTAGAATAGCTGAGTCATATGGTATATATTTTGCAGTTTCTTAGTAAGTTAAACAGTTTTTCAAACTGATTGTGCCATTTTATCTTCCTGTAATCTCATCTATGTTATATGCTGTGTTTTTAATTTTAACTGTTTTTTTTTTTTTTTTTTAGTGTGAATTGATATCTTATTGTGGTTTTTATTTACATTTTTCTTTTTGAATGCTTTGCTTTTTGTTTTGAGACAGGGTCTTGTCTGTTGCCCAGGTTGTTGTGATCCTGGCTCACTGCAGCCTTGACTTCCCAGGCTCAAGGAATCCTTCCACCCCAGCCTCCCAAGTAGCTGGGCCTATAGGTGCACGCCACCAAACCCAGCTAATTTTATTTTGTAACAACTTTTATGTAGAGACGAGATCTTGCTATGTGCCCAGGCTGGTCTTTAAATCTGGGGCTCAAGTGATCCTCCTGTCTCAGTCTCCCAAAGTGCTGGGATTATAGGTGTCAGCCACCATGCCTCGCCTTATTTGCATTTTTCTGATAGCAAATGATGTTGAACACTTTTTCATGTGTTTATTAGCAATTTGTATATCCTTTTATTAGATGAGGTGTCTGATTCTTAATTCATTTTGAAAATAACGTTTTTAAAAATTACTGAGTTACAAGTTCTTTATATGTTGTGGATACAAGTACTTTGTCAGCCATGTGAATTTTGAATATACAGTCAGCCCTCCTTTTCTGAGGGTTCCACATCCACGGATTTAACAAATCTAAGGTAGAAAATGTTTGGTTAAAAAACAATATGAGAATAAAAATAATACAAATAAAAAGTACAGTATAACAGCTGTTTATATAGCATTTAATCATATTAGGTATTCTGAATAATCTAGAGATTGATTTAAAGTGTAAGGAAGATGTGCATAGGTTATATGCAAATATGATTTTTTTTTTTTTTAATAAGGAACTTGAGCATCCTCAGATTTTGGTGTTCAGTTTTGGGTGGATTAGGAGGGTAGAGAGGGGTTCTTGAAACCAGTCCCCCAAGGAAAGGATACCGAGAGATGACTGTATTCTTTTGTTCTGTGGCTTGCCTTTCATTTTCTTAACAGTCTTTGGAAGAGCAGATGTTTTTTAATTTTGTTGAGTCCAGTTTATCACTTTTTACCTATGGTTAATGCTTTTCGTGTCTTAAGAAGTATTTAAGGCCGGGCGCGGTGGCTCAAGCCTGTAATCCCAGCACTTTGGGAGGCCGAGACGGGCGGATCACGAGGTCAGGAGATCGAGACCATCCTGGCTAACACGGTGAAACCCCGTCTCTACTAAAAATACAAAAAACTAGCCGGGCGAGGTGACGGGCGCCTGTAGTCCCAGCTACTC